>NC_091993.1:62674903-62834176 GCF_044704955.1 Pristiophorus japonicus
CAGTGCGGCACTCCCGCAGTACTGCCCCTCCGACAGTGCTGCACTCCCGCAGTACTGCCCCTCCGACAGTGCAGCACTCCCTCAGTAATGCCTCTCTGACAGTGCGGCGCTCCCTCAGTACTGGCCCTCCGATAGTGCGGAGCTCCCTCAGTACTGCCCCTCTGACAGTGCGGCGCTCCCTCAGTACTGGCCCTCCGACAGTGCGGAACTCCCTCAGTACTGCCCCTCCGACAGTGCAGCACTCCCTCAGTACTGCCCCTCCGACAGTGCGGCGCTCCCTCAGTACTGCCCCTCCGACAGTGCGACGCTCCCTCAATACTGGCCCTCCGACAGTGCAGCACTCCCTCAGTACTACCCCTCCGACATTGCGGCACTCACTCAGTACTGTCCCTCCGACACTGTGGCGCTCCCTCAGTACTGCCCCTCCGACAGTGCAGCACTCCCTCAGTACTGCCCCTCCGACAGTGCAGTGCTCCCTCAGTACTGCCCCTCCGACAGTGCGCCGCTCCCTCAGTACTGACCCTCCGACAGTGCGGCACTCTCTCAGTACTGCCCCTCCGACAGTGCAGCGCTCCCTCAGTACTGGCCCTCCAACAGTGCAGCACTCTCTCAGCACTGCACTGGAGTGTCGGCCTGGATTATATGCTCAGTCTCTGGAGTGGGACTCGAACCCACGACCTTCTGACCCAGAGGTGAGAGTGCTGCTCAACAACTTTCAGCATCAATGAGATTGGTTGAATGAAAAAAGAAAATCAAGGACGTTGACGGGACGACTGAGAATGAGATTATGTTGGTTGGAACGGAAAACGTCACGGAATCGCAACAAGCCTAACATGCTGATCTACGAACATAAGTAACATGCCCCTAATCCACTCACCCCGGTTTTCTTGTCAGACTTCTGAATGGTGTAGCCACTGATCTCAGAATTGCCATTGTCTTTGGGGGGCTGCCACTCCAGGGCCACGTTAAATCCCCACACGTCCAACATCTTCATGGTCTGTGGAGGCCCAGGCAATTCTGCAAGGTTAACCACAGTTGCCCAGTCAGTGATATGTTCTGTGGCAGGTTTCTGGGGAGGGAATCGAGCTTTTCTGGGAGCAAAGGAGCCAGGAATTGGGGTGGAATCCCCCCCCGCCGATTCGGCCCCTCCCAGCGGCTCCCGTGTCAACCTTTAGGAACTCCTTCACGGCAAACGAGCCCAAGGTGGGCAGAGGAAACATTACACGGACACCCTCAAAGCCTCCCTGATAAAGTGTAACATCCCCACTGACACCTGGGAATTCCTGGCCAAAGACTGCCCTAAGTGGAGGAAGAGCACCCGGGAGGGCGCTGAGCACTTCGAGTCTCATCGCCGAGAGCATGCAGAAACCAAGTACAGGCAGCGGAAAGAACGTGCAGCAAACCAGCCCCACTCACCCTTTCCCTCAACGACTACCTGTCCCACCTGTGACGGGGTCTGTGGTTCTCGTATTGGACTGTTCAGCCACCGAAGGACTCATTTTTAGAATGGAAGCAAGTCGTCCTCGATTCCGAGGGACTGCCTCTGATGATGAAGGGGTTATCTGGTGGGGATCCCACGGGGGTATCCCAACGATTACACTTTACACTGTGCCTCACAGAGCTGGTGTACATGAATTACAGGTGGCCACTGGACAGATTGATCAATTAAATAGGTTAGGCAGGACCGGGGCCACAAAGTTAAGTTGTATAAGGCTGGATCTAGGTTAAATGTCAGGAGGTGGTTCTTCCCAGAGAATAGTCAACCTCTGGAACAAGCTGCCATTTCATGTGGTGGACGCAGACTCACTGAATTCCTTCAAGCGAGAGCTGGATTTGTTTCTGGCTGTGGCGGAGTTGAACTCTTACAGAAGGTAGGTACTGTCGGGAATTTAATAGCCAGAGTGATCTCCTGGGCTAGTTTGGATCGCCGAGATGGGTCGGAGAGGCATTTCCCAGATTTATTTTTCCCCAATTGGCCTGGCTTTTTTATCTGTTTTTTCGCCGCTCCCAGGAGATCACATGGTTTGGGGTGGGGTCGGGTGTATATGTTGTGATACACAAGGTACGGTAATTGTGAGGGACAGGCTCGGTGGACCAAATGGTCTTTACTTGTCCGTCATTGTTCGTATGTTCGTACACAGGATATACGGCACAGAAACAGACCATTCGGCCCAACCAATCCGTGCCATAGTTTATGCTCCACTCAAGCCTCCTCCCGTCTTTCCTCATCTAAATCTATCAGCATAACCCTCTATTCCCTTCTCCCTCATATGTTTATCCGGCCTCCGCTTAAATGCATCGACACTATTCGCCTCAACCACTCCCTGTGGGAGCGAGTTCCACACTCTCACCACTCTCTGAGTAAAGAAGTTTTTCAGAATTCCCTATTGGATTTCTTGATGGCTATCTTGTATTGATGGCCTCTAGTTATACTCTTCCCCACAAGTGGAAACATTCTCTCTGTATCCACTCTATCAAAACCTTTCATCATTTTAAAGACCTCTATTAGGTCACCCCTCAACCTTCTTTTTTCAAGAGAAAAGAAACACAGCCTGTTCTTGCATTTTTGGTGTCATCCTTGTAAATCTTCTCTGCACCCTCTCTAGTGTCTCGGTATCCTTTTTTTAATATGGCGACCAGAACTGCACGCAGTGCTCTATGTGTGGTCTAATCAAGGTTCGATACAGGTTTAGCATAACTTCCCTACTTTTCAATTCCATACCTCTAGAAATAAACCCGAGTGCTTGGTTTGCTTTTTTATGGCCTTGTTAACCTGTGTTGTAACGTTTAGTGATTTGTGTATTTGTACTCCAAGATCCCTTTGTTCCTCTACCTCACCTAGACTTGCACCCTCCAAGTAATAAGTACATAAGAACATAAGAAATAGGAGCAGTAGGCGGCCATACGGCCCCTTGAGCCTGCTCCACCATTTAATAAGATCATGGCTGATCTGATCATGGACTCAACTCCACTTCCCCACCCGTTCCCCATAACCCTTTATTCTCTTATTCCCTCCCTATTCTTCCTACCAAAATGTAATATCTCACATTTATCTGTGTTGAACTTCATTTGCCACTTATTTGCCCATTCTGCAAGTTTATTAATGTCCTCCTGTAATTTGTTGCAGTCCTCAGTATTGACTATCCCCCAATTTGGTGTCATCTGCAAATTTAGAAATTGTGTTTTTAATTCCAAAGTCTAAATCGTTAATGCAAATTGTGAACAACAGTGATCCCAGCACTGATCCTTGTGGAACACCACTGTGAATAGTGACTCTCTGCTTTCTGTCTTGAAGCCAGCTAGCGATCCATTCTGCTACTTGTCCCCTGGCTCCGCATTCTCTGGCCTTATTCATCAGTCTATTATGTGGTACATTATCGAAGGCCTTTTGAAAATCTAGATAAATTACATCTACTGCATTACCTTTGTCTACTCTCTCTGTTACCTCTTCAAAAAATTCAACAAGGTTGGTCAAGTAAGTCTTTCCCTTTTGAAACCCATGCTGACTATTCGTTATTATATTTCTGGTTTCTAGATTTTCTTCTATTTTCGCCTTTAGTAGGGATTCCATTATTTTCCCTACCACCGATGTTAAGCTGACAGGTCTATAATTCCCTGGACATGTTCTACCTCCCTTCTTAAACATAGGTATTACGTTAGCTATCCACCAGTCCTCTGGCACTACACCTTTTTCTAACGAATTATTAAATATGTGTAATAATGCCTCTACTATCTCTTCCCTAGATTTTTTCAAAATGCGTGATGCAATCTATCCGGACCAGGTTGAGGGATAAATATTGTCCAGGACAATAGAACTCCCCTGCTGTTCTTCAGATAGTGCCTTGGGATCTTTATGTCCACCAGTGAGGGCAGACGGGACCTCTGTTTAACGTCTCATCCAGAAGATGGCACTCCTTCAGCACTGCATGGGAGAGTCAGCCTGGATTATGTGCTCAAGTCTCTGGAGCAGGACTTGAACCCACGACCTTCTGACTCAGAGCCGACACCCTGACACCACCCTGTGCACTCCCTACATCTACTTCGAATGTCAGCACATTTCTTTTGACCATATTTCAACACATATTCACAGAATATATTTATAAATATTATATGTCTGCATACCCACAATCTGGATGTCAAGGACCACTTCATCCACCAGGGTGTCTACCTGGACAACCAGCTTGTACTTGCCCGAGTCCTTCCTCTCCACCTTCCTGATGAATAAGATCGTGTCGACGGGCCCATTACGGACATTGACATGGGCCGTGTCTATAGGCTGCTCATCCTTGCTCCAGGTTATCACAGGTTTAGGACTGCCCTAAGTATGGTGGAGAAGAAACCTTCTGTTAGTGAGGGAGATCAATAAATCTCTGTGACTCAGACCGTTACTGCCTGTTCAGTTTGTAAAGGAGCTGTGATTGGAGCATTGGGACCACACTGAACCTTGAACCCCCCCCACACTGATCCAATCCTTAAACCCCCCACACTGAACCTTGACCCCCACACTGATTCACTCTTTGACCCCTCCACACTGACCCACTCTTTGGGTTGAGAAGCATAACAGATTAAAACAGTTTAGTCCCATAGCCGCACTCATCACTTACACTGGAGGGCAGGCTGCACTTTGATGCATTCCCACCTGCTCTATGGAGCTGTGACAATGATTGTTCACCTGCCCAGCTGTAATATCCTGTCTATTCTGTCTGCCCATTACTGACCTGTCCAATTGACCTTCCTGTCAGCCTGCACACTGGGAATTTGAACTCTAAGGAACTTCATATTTATTACGGCAGGCCAGCAGGGACAACTGCGCCAATATACTGGTGAAAAATGGTAAAAGCTGATAAGAAAAACGTCAAAATCCAAGAATTTGTTGGTACAAATTGGTTGAAGATATTTTTAATGAGGTGCCTGTGCCCATTCCCAGGATACATTCAGGTTCAATTTGTAAGGAATTCAATATTGCATCTGTTCATCTGGCACAGTTGGTCATAATTGGGAAGAATACTTAAAAAAAATCTTTTGTGCCAGCTTGCACATCAGAGCAAAAGTAAAGTTGTTATACATGTTATATGGTACATTTCGTACATAAATCTTTGTACCAGGGACTCAATTTGAAAAGTCACTGAACTGTTAGGATTTCAACATTTGATTTTCATGGAACAGATGGTGCCTACAGTGCTTTATACATTTTAGTTACCGATTCATTCTTGCTTCTGTGTAAGCTTACTTCTTAATAAAGTAAATTAGCAGATTTAGCCTGAATTATATTGTGTGCCCATATTTCCAATGCAAACTCCAGTGGTAAAAGGGTTCAATGTTCACCTTAGGTCCACTATTCCAGATGTTTTGGACATAAGGCCATAGGTAATGCAGGCTTGCCGATGGAAACTCTTTTTTGCAAAGATTATTAATGCTACTACATCTTTGACCCCAAGGGTTCGTTAATACACATTGCCAGTCTGAGCTGGTGCAGACTATTATTCATCTGATGCCAATCAATCCATGCAGGCCATGCGATGGAGTCAACACAAGGATTCATCACCTCATAGTCCTAGTTACTCACCTGGAAAGGTATGGACAGGTTTAATGCCTGCCCAGCTTTCCTAATAAAGGTTCCCCTCAGGTTGCGAGGCAGACGGATTTTGGGAGCATCTGGAAAAAAAGAGCAAAACACTCAATCAAGATGGAAACTCAGAATCTAAAAGAAAGAATGAAAGACTTGCATTTATACAGCACTTTTCATGACCTTCGGCTCCAGACCTCATTACAGCCTTGGTCCAAACAGGGACAAAAGAGCTGAACTCCAGAGGTGAGGCGAGAGTGACTGCCCTTGACATCAAGGCAGCATTTGACCAAATGTGGGATCAAGGAGCCCTAGTTAAATTGAAGTCTATGGGAATCAGGGGGGAATCTCTGCAATGGCTGGAGTCATACAAAGGTTGTGTTTGTTGGAGGTCAATCATCACAGCCCCAGGACATCACTGCAGGAGTTCCTCAGGGCAGTGTCCTAGGCCCAACCATCTTCAGCTACTTCCCCAATGACCTTCCCTCCATCATAAGGTCAGAAGTGGAGATGTTTGCTGATGACTGCAGTGTTCGATACAATTCGCAACTCCTCAATATTCGCTTTAATTTTCTTTGGCCCACGTGACCCCTTTAACGGGTTGCATGGTCCATTTAAAATTCTGCACAGGTGCGATTTTTCTGTTGAAAGGCTCACGTAGCGCGGGACCTTCAGAGCGGTGCACGGCCGCAATGCCACGCAGTTTAAAGGGAACCTTGTCTGTGACCACATGCAGCAAGACCTGGACAACACCCAGGCTTGGGCTGATAAATGGCAAGTATAATTCGCGCCACACAAGTGCCAGGCAATGACAATCTGCAACAAGGGAGTCTAACCCCCTCCCCTTGACATTCAATGTCATTACCATCGCCGAATCCCCCACCATCAACATCCTTGGGTTCACCATTGACCAGAAACTTAACTGGACCAGCCAAATAGATACTGTGGCTATATCACTGGATGTTAATGTGTGCCACTGGATGGTAGTGTGTGTCACTGGACGGTAATGTGTGTCACTGGATGTGAATGTATGTCACTGGATGGTAATGTGTGTCACTGGATGGTAATGTGTATCACTGGATGGCAATGTGTGTCACTGGATGGCAATGTGTGTCACTGGATGGCAATGTGTGTCACTGGATGTTAATTTGTGTCACTGGATGGTAATGTGTGTCACTGGATGGTAATGTGTGTCACTGGATGTTAATTTGTGCCACTGGACGGTAATGTGTGTCACTGGACGGCAATGTGTGTCACTGGACGGCAATGTGTGTCACTGGACGGCAATGTGTGTCACTGGACGGTAATGTGTGTCACTGGACTGTAATGTGTGTCACTGGATGTTAATGTGTGTCCCTGGATGTTAATGTGTGTCACTGGATGGTAATGTGTGTCACTGGATGTTAATGTGTGTCACTGGATGGTAATGTGTGTCACTGGATGTTAATTTGTGTCACTGGACGGTAATGTGTGTCACTGGATGTTAATGTGTGTCACTGGACGGTAATGTGTGTCACTGGATGTTAATGTGTGTCACTGGATGTTAATGTGTGTCACTGGATCTAAATGTGTTTCACTGGACGATAATGTGTGTCCCTGGACGTTAATGTGTGTCACTGGATGTTAATGTGTGTCACTAGATGTTAATGTGTGTCACTGGATGTGAATGTGTGTCACTGGATGTGAATGTGTGTCACTGGACGGTAATGTGTGTCACTGGATGTGAATGTGTGTCACTGGATGGTAATGTGTGTCACTGGACGGTAATGTGTGTCACTGGACGGTAGTGTGTGTCACTGGACGGTAGTGTGTGTCACTGGACGGTAGTGTGTGTCACTGGACGGTAGTGTGTGTCACTGGACGGTAGTGTGTGTCAATGGACGGTAATGTGTGTCACTGGACGTGAATGTGTGTCACTGGATGTTAGTGTGTGTCACTCTACAGTAATGTGTGTCACTAGATGTGAATGTGTGTCACTGGATGTGAATGTGTGTCACTGGATGTGAATGTGTGTCACTGGATGTGAATGTGTGTCACTGGATGTGAATGTGTGTCCCTGGATGGTAATGTGTGTCCCTGGATGGTAATGTGTGTCACTGGACGGTAATGTGTGTCACTGGACGGTAATGTATGTCACTGGACGGTAATGTGTGTCACTATCACTGGATGGTAATGTGTGTCACTGGATGGTAATGTGTGTCACTGGACGGTAATGTGTGTCATTGGATGTTAATGTGTGTCACTGGATGTTAATGTGTGTCACTGGATGGTAATGTGTGTCACTGGATGGTAATGTGTGTCACTGGATGTTAATTTGTGTCACTGGACGGTAATGTGTGTCACTGGATGTTAATGTGTGTCACTGGACGGTAATGTGTGTCACTGGATGTTAATGTGTGTCACTGGATGTTAATGTGTGTCACTGGATCTAAATGTGTTTCACTGGACGATAATGTGTGTCCCTGGACGTTAATGTGTGTCACTGGATGTTAATGTGTGTCACTAGATGTTAATGTGTGTCACTGGATGTAAATGTGTGTCACTGGATGTGAATGTGTGTCACTGGATGTGAATGTGTGTCACTGGACGGTAATGTGTGTCACTGGATGTGAATGTGTGTCACTGGACGGTAATGTGTGTCACTGGACGGTAATGTGTGTCACTGGACGGTAATGTGTGTCACTGGACGGTAGTGTGTGTCACTGGACGGTAGTGTGTGTCACTGGACGGTAGTGTGTGTCACTGGACGTGAATGTGTGTCACTGGATGTTAGTGTGTGTCACTCTACAGTAATGTGTGTCACTAGATGTGAATGTGTGTCACTGGATGTGAATGTGTGTCACTGGATGTGAATGTGTGTCACTGGATGTGAATGTGTGTCCCTGGACGGTAATGTGTGTCACTGGACGGTAATGTGTGTCACTGGACGGTAATGTGTGTCACTATCACTGGATGGTAATGTGTGTCACTGGATGGTAATGTGTGTCACTGAACGGTAATGTGTGTCATTGGATGTTAATGTGTGTCACTGGATGTTAATGTGTGTCACTGGATGGTAATGTGTGTCACTGGATGGTAATGTGTGTCACTGGATGTTAATTTGTGTCACTGGACGGTAATGTGCGTCACTGGATGTTAATGTGTGTCACTGGACGTTAATATGTGTCACTGGATGGTAATGTGTGTCACTGGATGTTAGTGTGTCACTGGATGGTAATATGTGTCACTGGATGTGAATGTGTTTCACTGGACAGTAATGTGTGTCCCTGGACGTTAATGTGTGTCACTGGATGGTAATGTGTGTCACTGGATGTGAATGTGTGTCACTGGATGTGAATGTGTGTCACTGGATGTTAATGTGTGTCACTGGATGTTAATGTGTGTCACTGGATGTTAATGTGTGTCACTGGATGTGAATGTGTGTCACTGGATGATAATGTGTGTCACTAGATGGTAATGTGTGTCACTGGATGGTAATGTGCGTCACTGGATGATAATGTGTGTCACTGGATGGTAATGTGTGTCACTGGACGGTAATGTGTGTCACTAGATGGTAATGTGTGTCACTAGACGGTAATGTGTGTCACTGGACGGTAGTGTGTGTCACTGGACGGTAGTGTGTGTCACTGGACGGTAATGTGTGTCACTGGACGGTAATGTGTGTCACTGGATGTTAATGTGTGTCACTGGATGGTAATATGTGTCACTGGATGTGAATGTGTTTCACTGGACGATAATGTGTGTCCCTGGACGTTAATGTGTGTCACTGGATGTTAATGTGTGTCACTGGATGGTAATGTGTGTCACTGGATGGTAATGTGTGTCACTGGATGTGAATGTGTGTCACTGGATGGTAATGTGTGTCACTGGACGGTAATGTGTGTCACTGGACAGTAGTGTGTGTCACTGGACGGTAGTGTGTGTCACTGGACGGTAGTGTGTGTCACTGGACGGTAATGTGTGTCACTGGACGTGAATGTGTGTCACTGGATGTTAGTGTGTGTCACTCTACGGTAATGTGTGTCACTAGATGCGAATGTGTGTCACTGGATGTTAATATGTGTCACTGGATGTGAATGCGTTTCACTGGATGTTAATGTGTGTCCCTGGATGTTAATGTGTGTCCCTGGATGTTAATGTGTGTCCCTGGATGGTAATGTGTGTCACTGGACGGTAATGTGTGTCACTGGACGGTAATGTGTGTCACTGGACGGTAATGTGTGTCACTGGACGGTAATGTGTGTCACTGGATGTTAATGTGTGTCACTGGACGGTAATGTGTGTCACTATCACTGGATGGTAATGTGTGTCACTGGATGGTAATGTGTGTCACTGGACGGTAATGTGTGTCATTGGATGTTAATGTGTGTCACTGGATGGTAATGTGTGTCACTGGATGTTAATTTGTGTCACTGGACGGTGATGTGTGTCACTGGATGTTAATGTTTGTCACTGGACGGTAATATGTGTCACTGGATGGTAATGTGTGTCACTGGATGTTAATGTGTCACTGGATGGTAATATGTGTCACTGGATGTGAATGTGTTTCACTGGACGGTAATGTGTGTCACTATCACTGGATGGTAATGTGTGTCACTGGATGGTAATGTGTGTCACTGGACGGTAATGTGTGTCATTGGATGTTAATGTGTGTCACTGGATGGTAATGTGTGTCACTGGATGTTAATTTGTGTCACTGGACGGTGATGTGTGTCACTGGATGTTAATGTTTGTCACTGGACGGTAATATGTGTCACTGGATGGTAATGTGTGTCACTGGATGTTAATGTGTCACTGGATGGTAATATGTGTCACTGGATGTGAATGTGTTTCACTGGACGGTAATGTGTGTCACTATCACTGGATGGTAATGTGTGTCACTGGATGGTAATGTGTGTCACTGGACGGTAATGTGTGTCATTGGATGTTAATGTGTGTCACTGGATGTTAATGTGTGTCACTGGATGGTAATGTGCGTCACTGGATGGTAATTTGTGTCGCTGGACGGTAATGTGTGTCACTGGATGTTAATGTTTGTCACTGGACGGTAATATGTGTCACTGGATGGTAATGTGTGTCACTGGATGTTAGTGTGTCACTGGATGGTAATATGTGTCACTGGATGTGAATGTGTTTCACTGGACAGTAATGTGTTTCCCTGGACGTTAATGTGTGTCACTGGATGTTAATGTGTGTCACTGGATGTTAATGTGTGTCACTGGATGTGAATGTGTGTCACTGGACGGTAATGTGTGTCACTGGATGTGAATGTGTGTCACTAGATGGTAATGTGTGTCACTGGACGGTAGTGTGTGTCACTGGACGGTAGTGTGTGTCACTGGATGGTAGTGTGTGTCACTGGACGGTAATGTGTGTCACTGGATGGTAATGTGTGTCACTAGATGTTAATGTGTGTCACTGGATGGTAATGTGTGTCACTGGATGATAATGTGTGTCACTAGATGGTAATGTGTGTCACTGGATGGTAATGTGTGTCACTAGATGATAATGTGTGTCACTGGACGGTAATGTGTGTCACTGGACGTGAATGTGTGTCACTGGATGTTAATGTGTGTCACTGGACGGTAGTGTGTGTCACTGGACGGTAGTGTGTGTCACTGGACGGTAGTGTGTGTCACTAGATGTTAATGTGTGTCACTGGACGGTAATGTGTGTCACTGGATTTTAATGTGTATCACTGGACGGTAATGTGTGTCACTGGACAGTAATGTGTGTCACTGGACGGTAATGTGTGTCACTGGACGGTAATGTGTGTCTCTGGACGGTAATGTGTGTCTCTGGACGGTAATGTGTGTCTCTGGACAGTAATGTGTGTCACTGGACAGTAATGGGTAATGTACGTAATTCAGGACTCAATGTTGCAAAACAACATGAAGTTCCTCACTGAATATTTAATCTTTGATTGTGCAGATGTCTTTTTGGACAGCTGAGATTACATGTTCTCCCTGACTCAGGAATGTGCTGAGGAATGTTTCTTCATACCAACACTTGTCACTATCAGTCTGCTGGGAATGGGGAAATGCGACACCCTGCTAGTCCCCTTGCTTCAGGAATGCTTTGAGCCAAATGCTCCAATTCAATTGCTAGTTAACTCTTCACTCACCGATGGGATGCTTGATTAGCACCGGCTCTGGGAGGACAGTAGTGCCGATGCTGCCGTTACCGTGAACCGCTTTGACCCGAACTTGCACTTTGTCGCCTTCGCTTAGGTTTTTAATCACCAGAACAGTTTTTGTGGTCAGGTCCTTGTTGGCAGCGACCCAGGTTTGAGCTTCGAGAAAACAAATCAGGATGGAAAGTGAAGTTCAGATACATTAGTGAAGCCTCCAAGCCGCATATTTTTAAGGGGATCAGCAACTCATGGGTATACGTGGGCAGATTTCAGTCACAGACTACAGGCACTCACTATATATACACTCACACACTACAGGCACTCACACACTACAGGCATTCACTGTATATACAGTCACATACTACAGGTACTCACTATATATACACTCACACTACAGGCACTCACTATATATACAGTCACACACTACAGGCAAGCTATATATAAACTCACACACTACAGGCACTCACTATATATACAGTCACACACTACAGGCATTCTATATATACAGTCATACACTACAAGCACTCACTATATATACACTCACAGACTACAGGCACTCACAATATATACACTCACACACTACAGGCACTCACTCTATATACACTCACATACTACAGGTACTCACTATATATATACTCACACACTACAGGCACTCACTATATATACAGTCACACACTACAGGCAAACTATATATAAACTCACACACTACAGGCACTCGCTATATATACAGTCACACACTACAGGCAAGCTATATATAAACTCACACACTACAGGCACTCACTATATATACAGTCACACACTACAGGCATTCTATATATACAGTCATACACTACAAGTACTCACTATATATACACTCACAGACTACAGGCACTCACAATATATACACTCACACACTACAGGTACTCACTATATATACAGTCACACACTACAGGCACTCACTATATTTACAGTCACACACTACAGACACTCACTATATTTAGTTACACACTACAGGCACTCACTATATTTACAGTCATACACTACAAGTACTCACTATATATACAGTCACACACTACAGGCACTCACTATATATACAGTCACACACTACAGGCACTCACTATATATACAGTTACACACTACAGGCACTCACTATATTTACAGTCACACACTACAGGCACTCACTATATATACACTCACACACTACAGGCACTCACTATATATACACTCACACACTACAGGTACTCACTATATATACACTCACAGATTGGAGACAGGTACTTGGGTAGATAGGAACAGAACTGGGATATTCAGCATCTCAAGTCTCTTTTGCCGTTCAATTAGATTACACTGATCTGTATCTTAACGCCATCTATCGACCTTGGTTCCCTAAACTTAATATTCTTGCCGAACAAAAATATATCGCTTTCAGTCTTGAAATTTTAAATTGACCCCCAGCCCAACAGGCCTTTTGGGCAAGAGAGTTCCAGAGTTCCTCTACCCTTTGTGTGAAAATGTGTTTCCTGATATCACCCCTGAACAGCCTAGCCCTAATTTTAAGGTTATGTCCCCTTGTTCTGGACTCCCCCATCAGTAACAATAGTTTCTCTCTACCTACACTATCAACTCCTTCAATCACCTTAAACACCTCAATTAGATCACCCCTTAATCATCTCTACTCGAGGGAATACAAGCCTCGTCTGTTCAACCTGCCCTCATAATTTAACCCTTTTAGCCCCGGTATAATTCTGGTGAATCTGCGCTGCTCCCTCCGAGGCAAATATCTCCTGCCCAGAGCTGAATGTAGTATCCAGCTGGGGTCTGACCAGAGCTTTATATAACTGTATCGTAACCGATGTATTCCATCCCCGTCGAGATAAAGGCCAACATTCCGTTAACCTTTTTAATGATCTTTGTACCTGTCCGCTGTCCTTTAGCGATTTCTGTACTGGGACCCCACAAGTCTCTCTGCTCCTCCAGTTCTTCGCTTCTCGCCATTTAGAAAATACTCGGATCAATCTTTCTTCGGTCCAAAGTGGATGGTCTCACACTTCCCCACAATGAGCTCCATCTGCCACAGTTTTACCCACTCACTGAATCGATCAATGTCCCTTTGTGACTTTCTGCTCCCATCTGCACTCTTTACTGTGCACCTAACTCAGTGTCATCAGCAAACTTGGATGTCCGGCTCTTATTCCTTCATCTAAGTCATTTATAAACATACTGAAAGGCTGAGGCCCCAGTACACATCCCTGGTCACATCCTGTCAATTTGTGTACATACCCTGCCTCCTGTCTCCTAACCAGTTCCCTACCCATGTCAATAGATTGCCTCTGATTCCATGCTCTTATTTTTGTAAAGCTTATCAAATTCCTTCTGGAAGTGCATATAAATAACATCCATAAATAACACTCCCTTATCTACCACGTTAGGTACGTCCTCAAAAATTCCAATTGATTAGATTGAAAGGATCTGCCCTTTACAAATCCATGCAGGCTCTCAGTGATCAGCTCAAGTTTGCTCAGATACTCGGTCACTCTGTCCTAAATAAGAGAATCCAGTAACTTTTCCACAACTGACATTACACTAATAGGCCTATCATTTCCGAGTTCATTTCTCCGACCCTCCTTAAATAATGGAATGATATTATCAATGTTCCAATCCAAGGGGTCAATTCCTGAATCAAAAGAGTTTTGAAAGATCATGACTGGAGCATCTGAAATATACTCACCTACTTCTTTTTATACACTGGGGTGGAAACCATCAGGCCCTGGAGATGTCTGTCCTTAATCTCATTACATTCTCATCACCATTTTTTAAAACTTATATTAGAACATAAGAACATAAAAAATAGGAGCAGGAGTAGGCCATTTGGTCCCTCGAGCCTGCTCTGGCATTCAATAAGATCATGGCTGATCTGATCATGGCCTCAACTCCACTTCCCTGCCCGCTCCCCATAACCCTTGACTCCCCATCTTTCAAAAATCTGTTTATCTCCACCTTAAAAATATTCAATGACCCAGCCTCCACAGCTCTCTTGGGTAGAGAATTCCAAAGATTCTCTCATCTCTGTTTTAAATGGGCGACCCCTTATTCTGAAACGATGCCCCCTAGTTATAGATTCCCCCACAAGGGGAAACATCCTCTCTGCATCTGTCCTGTCCAGCCCCCTTAAAATCTTATACCTTTCAATAAGATCACCTCATTCTTCTAAACTCCAATGAGTATAGGCCCAACCTGCTCAACCTTTCTTCATAAGACAACCCCTTCAACTCAGGAATCAACCTCATGAACCTTCTCTGAACTGCCTCCAATACAAGTATATCCTTCCTTAAATACGGAGACCAAACCTGTACGCAGTACTCCAGGTGTGGTCTCACCAATGCCCTGTACAGTTGTAGCAGGACTTCTCTGCTTTTATACTCTATCCCCCTTGCAATAAAGGCCAACATTCCATTTGCCTTCCCAGTTACTTGCTGTAACTTTTTGTGTTTCATGTACAAGGGCCCCCAGATCCCTCTGTACTGCAGCATTTTGTAATCTCTCCCTTTTTACATAATAATTTGCTTTTTTATTTTCCTACCAAAGTGGATAACCTCACACTTTCACGTGCCAATTTTATGCCCACTTACCTAACATATCTATATCCCTTTGCAGATTCTTTGTGTCCTCTTCACAACTTGCTTTCCCACCCATCTTTGTATCATCAGCAAACTTGGCTCCACTATATTAAATCTTGTTAATTCCTGCCCTTGATTTATTTTATTTTTCCGCGTATCTCTGGTACTTTATCCTCATCCTCTACTGTGATGTCTGCCATTTCCTGAGTTCCAATTACACTAGTACCTACATCTGACATTCAGGGACCCACAGTACACTTAGGCACCATCTTTCTCTTAATATATTGTACAAACCTTTAGTGTTGTCCATGATATCCCTCGCAAGCTTTTCCTCATATTCCCTTTTTGCCTCTTACCACTTTGTATCCCTTTGCTGTTCTTTCTGTCCCCCAGTCCGCGGTTTCGCTGCTGTTCTTTGCCTTTGTATAAGCCCTTTCTTTTAGTTTTAGACTTTCTCCCACTTCCCCTGTTGACCAAGGTAGTTTTATTACACACGTAGAGCTCTTGCCCGTTAGGGGTATGTATTGGTCTTGTCTTCAACCAAATATTTCTTTGAACATCTACCACTGTCCATCAGTAGTTTATCCGTGACTAGTTCTGCCCAGTCTCTTGTGCTCACTTCCTGCCTCATCTCTCCAAGGTCATGATTCACCCTTCTCCCTCAAACCTAATATCGGATTCATAAGAACATAAGAATTAGGAGCAGGAGTAGACCATTCAGCCCCATTCAATAAGATCATGGCTGATCTTCGACCTCAACTCCACTTTCCCGCACAATCCCCATTTCCCTTGATTCCCTTAATATTCAAAAATCTATCGATCTGTGTCTTGAATATACTCCACGACTGAGCCTCCTCAGCCCGCTGGGGTAGAGAATTCCAAAGATTCACCCCCTCCGAGTGAAGAAGTTTCTCCTCATCTCAGTACTAAAAGGCCGACCCCTTATTCTGAGACTGTAACCCCTGGTTCTAGACTCCCCAGCCCAGGGAAAAACATCCTCCCTGCATCTACCCTGTCAAGCCCTGTAAGAATTTTGTATGTTTCAATGAGATCACCTCTCATTCTTCTAAACTCTAAAGAATATAGGCCTAGTCTACTCAGTCTCTCCTCATAGAACAATACCCCCATCCCAGGAATCAGTCTGTTGAACCTTTGTTGCACTCCCTCAATGGCAAATATATCCTTCCTTAGGTAAGGAGACCAAAGCTGTACACAATACTCTAGGTGTGGTCTAACCAGGGCCCTATATAATTGCAGTAAGACATCTTTACTCTTCTACTCAAATCCTCTTGTAACATTATGGTGACTGTTAGCTCGGTGTTCCCTTACTGTTGGCCTGTTCACTAATCCTGACTCATTACTCATAACTAAATCTAGTATGGCCCGTTCTCTTGCTGACTCAGGACATATTATTCCAGGAAACTGTCCCAGATACACTCCAGAAATTCACTGCCTTTGGGACTTGAGCTTCCCCCAGTCTGTGTGAAAATTAAAGTTTCTCATTATAACTACTCTGTTTTTACAACAAGCTTCTCTGATCCGTGTTTCTGCATTCCATTACTTAATCTCTGCTATCAGGAGGTCTGTAGACCACTTCCACCGAACTCTTGCCTCCCATTCAATTCCTCAATCCTACCCAAAGTGTTTCTGCTGCCTGTTCACCCTAATTGAATTTTCTGAAGCTGTAACTGTCCTTTATCAATATTGCAACTCCTCCCTCTTTCTAAAGACCTATAAACTGGAATATTTCTCTCCCAGTCATGCCCAGCGTGTAGGCAGGTCTCAGTGATAGCCACTATGTCATACCTGTAATGTATTTGCTTCATGCGTTCTTTGCTTAAGATTTCATAGAAACACATTGCTATTAAGAACTAGTTGGTTTATTAGCAAAGATTTAACAATCACACGACACATTACCGGTTCATCCACCAGGCTCACAACCACCTGCCTCATCGTAGATCACTCTGAACCCATCTGACTGGGGTTTTATTGAGTCTTGTGAACATCACCTAACTGGCTAAGCCACTCACAACTCAACAGCTCTACAACTATTTTAAGTAAAACTATAAATCAAGTGCCCTCGTTAAAAGGGACACTCGAACTGACAAATCACAAATTAAACTTTGGACATTACGATCAAATTAAAATTTGGTTGCCGGGGGTGATGATGCACTCCAGTCCCTCCGGTGCGCACCTCTCGCGGAAGGCCGTGAGCGTACCGGTGAACACCGCGTGCTCCATCTCCAAGGACACCCTGGCACGAACGTAGCCGCGGAAGAGAGGCAGGCAGTCAGACTGAACGACCCCCTCGACCGCCCGCTGCCTGGACCGGCTTATGGCACCCTTGGCCATGCCCAGGAGCAGTCCTACGAGGAGGCCCTCCGCACAGGGTGCCCAAAGATCAGGAGAGTGGGTCAACAGCTCCACAAACCTGTGAGCATTCTCACAGGTGCATACATTATAATACTCTTTAAGCTGAATGCTGCGTGCATTATAACTCTTCATTGGGCAACAGAGCCTACCCTGCTTGTTGCCTCATGCTGCTGTACATACAGTCACAGATTGGAGACATGTAGTTGCTATATACAGATAAATGGAAATTCTTGAAGTAAACAAAATTCTAATCTGAATCAACAACGGATTCACACATGCACACAAAGCAATACACACATCTCAAATGGTAGGCCCCCACCACACCATCCTCCGCACCCCGCACCCCCCCATACACAGAACCTACAGTGGTACCCAATCTCTATCCCATCTCGTGGGGAATGTTGCTGAAGCTCGGGCCCTAGTGTGAATGTATGGGACTTGGTTCATGGACAAAAGATCATTATAATTTTTATGACAGTAATAAATCTATTTGCAGCTGATCTCTGGATCCCAGTTAATGATGTGACTTTATTAACTATTTGTCCTTCATTTGTCAGCAGGTCAGGATGCAAAGCTGTGTGATGACTCACTGGAGGAGCCCAGACCACCAGTTCCAGATCTCTGCTCGCTCTCTGCACTTTCCTTGCTCACCTTCTAAAAGTAGCAAGTGACGTCTTGAACCCATTAACTGCCCCGGGGACAGAACCGTCTCTTCGAGACCAGATTACACCAGCAGCTTAATGATACGGAGCCCGTCTCTGTGATGGGTTTGGTGTTATTACAAGCCCTACTCAAGCCCAGCCTAACCCCAGCTCCCTCCAGCACCGCAGACCCAGGCTAACCCTCAATCCCAGGCTAACCCCAGACCCGGGCTAACCCCAGACCCAGGCTAACACCAGACCCAGGCTAACCCCAGACCCGGGCTAACCCCAGACCCAGGCTAACCCCAGACCCAGGCTAACCCCAGACCCAAGCTAACTCCTAATCCCAGGCTAACTCCAGACCCAGGCTAACCCCAGACCCAGGCTAACCCCAGACCCAGGCTAACCCCCAATCCCAGGCTAACCTCAGACCCAGGCTAACCTCAGACCCAGGCGAACCCCCCCCCCCCCCCAGACCCAGGCTAACCCCAGACCCAGGCTAACCCCCAATCCCAGGCTAACCCCCAATCCCAGGCTAACCCCCAATCCCAGGCGAACCCCCCCCCCAGACCCAGGCTACCCCACCCCCCAGACCCAGGCTAACCCCAGACCCAGGCTAACCCGAGACCCAGGCTAACCCAAGACCCACCAGGCTAACCCCAGACCCAGACTAACCCCAGCACCACAGCAAGCCCCCTGTGTATTGGTTGATCTAAGTACAAACAGCCTATGTGAAGATGTGCTGAGCAGGCAAATCACTGTCACTTCGTGCCGGGAGCATAAGCAAGCATCACTCACTGCTTTCCTTGCAGTATTCCACCGTGTAGCCTGCCAGCCCTGTCGGGCCGATGTTCCTGGGTGGGTTCCAGTTCAGGGTCAGCGAGGTGCCTGTCACATCCTCCACCACCAGGTCTGTGGGCTGCCCCTCGGGCGCTGCACAATCACACCAGAGATCACAGCGGTGTTAGATAGACAGACAGAGAGAGAGATAGACACAGACAGACAGACAGATAGATAGATAGATAGATAGATAGATAGACAGAGAGAGAGACAGAGACAGACAGACAGAGAGAGCGAGACAGTAGTTTGAGAGACAGTGGGCTAGAGCGATATATAACGAGATATGGTTATAGATTGATCGATCTCACAGCCAGAGGTACATCGTTAAAGTTACCCGGAGAGATATAGTTATGGAGAAATTGATAGTTAGAGACAGACAGAGGTCGAGGGATACAGATAGGTGCCGTTAGAGGGAGAGGTGGATAAAGTTCTAACATTTGCACCGACAGATAGAGACAGACGGACAGGGATCGGTAGCGGTCAGCCCCGACACCTCTCACCTTCCATGGGGATCTGTGGTTCGTCGGGCGGGGTGGGAGACATGGCTGGCGGCTCCGGCGGGAGAGGCTCGGGGTCCGGCGAAGGGCGCGGAGTGCGGCTGGAGCGGCGGGCGCCGCTTTATATGGGCAGCGAGCGGACTGCGGACCGCCCCCAGACTCACCCCCACACCCCCTCAATCACTCACACTCACAGCCCCCTGCCCCCCCCCCTACACACACACACTCACTCACACCCACTCACAGACACCCCCCCCACCCCCACACACACACTCACAGAACCCCCCCCCCCCACACACACACAGACCCCCCACCCCCACTCACACACACAGATACCCCCCCATTACACACACACACTCACCCCCCACACACACACTCACAGACACACACCCCCCACACACACACACACACACTCACTCACACACTCACAGACACCACCCCCCCCCATACGCACACTCATCCCCACACTCACTCACACAGACACCCCCCAACACACACACTCACACACACACACTCACTCACACCCACACACTCATTCACAGATACCCCCCCACACACGCACTCACTCCCCCCCACATACACACACTCACAGACACCCCCCCATACACACACACACCCACACACGCTCACACAAACACACACACCCACACACACTCACACAGACACACACAGACACAGAGGCAGCGAGCAGTTACCCGACCCGCTCACCCCCCTCCCCCCACACTCATACTAACCCCCCCACGCACACACACTCCCCCTCCCCCACACATACACTCTCACACTCACTCCCCCCCACACACACACACATTCCCCTCCCCCCACACACAAACACCCCTCCCCCCCACACACACACCCCACACACATGCACACCCAGCCCCACACGCACTCACACCCCCCCCCACACACTCACCCCCCCTACATACACACACCCACATTCACACTCACCCTCCCCATACACTCACCCCACCCCACACACACACACACATCCCGCATCACCCCCACACACACCCCCACACTTACCCAAACACACCCCCTCACATATACATACTCCCAATACTCACCCCACCCCAACACTCACACCCATCCCACACCCCACATTCTCACCCCACCCCTAAACTCACACCAATGGTATAGGTTCAGCCAATGAGAAATGTGCAGCCAATGGGATATTCACAGACAATGGCGGATGGATAGCCAATAAGATTTAGGTCGCCAATGAGAAATATGTAGCCAATAGGTAGGTACACTCAACGTGCTATCTACAGCCAATGAAATCTGTGATATGTGCAGCCAATGAGATATGTGCAGCCAACAGCACATAAAAACATAAGAAATAGGATCAGGAGTAGGCCATTCGGCCCCTCAAGCCTGCTCCGCCATTCAGTAAGATCATGGCTGATCTTCTATCTTGACTCCACCTTACCACACTGTCCCCATATCCCTTGATTCCCTTAGGAGCCTAAAATCTATCGATCTCTATCTTGAAGATGCTCAACGCCTGAGCCCCACAGCTCTCTGAGGTAGAGAAGTCCAAAGATTCACAACCCATTGAGGGAAGAAGTTTCTCCTCATGTCAGCTCTAATGGCCGACCCTTTATTCTGAGACTGTGACCCCTGGTTCTAGACTCCCCAGCCCAAGGGAAATATCCTCCCTGCATTTACCCTGTCAAGCCCCTTGATAATGTTATATATTTCATTGAGATCACCTTTCATTCTTCTAAACTTTAGAGGATATAGGCCTAGTCTATTCAATCTCTTCTGATAGGACAATCCCTCCATCCCAGGAATCAGTCTAGTAAACCTATGTTGCACTCCCTCCATGACAAGTACATCCTTCCTTAGGTAAGGAGACCAGAACGGTGCAAAATACTCCAGGTGTGGTCTCACCAAGACCCTATATAATTGCAGTAAGGCATCTTTACTTTTATACTTCAAGGCCTTTGCAATAAAGGCTTTCTTAATTGTTTGCTGTACCTGCATATTAACTTTCAGTGATTGGTGTACAAGGACACCCAGGTCCCTCTGAACACCAACATTTCCCAATCTCTCACCATTTAAAACAATTCTGTTCTTGCCCACTCACTTAGCCTGTCTATATCCCCTTGAAGCCTCTTTGCATCCTCCTCACAACTTACATTCCCACCTAGCTTTGTACCATCAGCAAACTTAGATATATTGGCCCAGAAATCCCGGCCTGCCTAGGTCCGTACGGAGTGTGTATGGGATGTGTACAGAGTGTGTATGGAATATGTACGGAGCGTGTATGGGGTGTGTACGGAGCGTGTACAGGGTGTGTATGGAGTATGTACGGGGTGTGTACGGAGCGTGTACGGGGTGTGTACGGAGCGTGTATGGAGTATGTACGGAGCGTGTACGGGGTGTGTACGGAGCGTGTACGGGGTGTGTATGGAGCATGTACGGGGCGTGTATGGAGTATGTACGGGGTGTGTACGAGATGTGTACGGAGCGTGTACAGGGTGTGTATGGAGTATGTACGGGGTGTGTACGGGATGTGTACGAGGTGTGTATGGAGTATGTACGGGGTGTGTACGAGGTGTATATGGAGTATGTACGGAGTATGTACGGGGTGTATATGGAGTATGTACGGGGTGTGTACGGAGTATGTACGGAGTGTGTACGAGGTGTGTATGGAGTATGTACGGAGTGTGTACGAGGTGTGTACGGAGTATGTACGGGGTGTGTACGGGGTATGTATGGAGTATGTACGGGGTGTGTACGAGGTGTGTACGGAGTATGTACGGGGTGTGTACGGAGCGTGTATGGAGTATGTACGGAGTATGTACGAGGTGTGTATGGAGTATGTACGGGGTGTGTACGGAGCGTGTACGGGGTGTGTACGAACCTGGGAAGGCATCGCAAAAGTCGGTTTTCAGCGCACAATGTGCATGTTAAGCTGGAGCTCCAGCTTGACAGATCATCCACATCTTGGGAGCGAGGACATTTGCCAATATCTTGCCCAGCAAATGTCCTGAAAACTCTTGATAAAAGCAGGTGCATAGCCTACTTTTACAGGTGTAAGAGTTTTAAAACATACTTAAAACATAAAAAATAAAATTTAAAATACACATTTTATTTTTAAAAACCCTGCCCACTACATTAAATTTATTTTAAACTATAATTAAAAAAACTTTTTAAAAACTTGTATATTTTTTTTTCTAAGATATTTATTAACATTAATTTTAATAATGTGAGGTGTGTTTTTTATTTTTTATTTGGTGTTGTTGTGTTTGTTTTTTTTTTCTCAATTAATAGCAATGATTACTCGTAGATACGGAGTTCCCATTGTTATTAATTGAGAACACTGTACCTGATTGATCGAGCAGTCACACGTGACTGCACCTTCTCCGTGGGAACCTCGAGGACGGGAGCGCGCTCCACAGTGCGGGAAGAGAAGGCCACCACCGGAATCCCACGCTCCTCCCAGACCACAAGGTACTTTCGTAAAAATTCTCCGGTCGGAGGCAATTGCTCGTGGGAAGCCTCCGACCGGAATTTCAGGGCCATTACATTTGGTCCCCTCATCTAAATCATTGATATATATTGTGAATAGTACTGATCCTTGCGGCACCCACTAGTTACAGCCTGCCAACCCATTTATTCTTACTTTCTGTTTTCTGTTCATTAACCAATCCTCTATCCTTGTTAGTATATTACCCCCAATCCCATGAGCTCTCATTTTGTGTAATAACCTGTTGTGTGGCACCTTATCAAATGCTTTTTAAAAATCCAAATACACCACATCCACTGGTTCCCCTTTATCCACCCTACTAGTTACAATCTCAAAAAACTCCAACAGATTTGTCAAACACGATTTCCCTTTCATAAATCCATGTTGACTCTGCCCAATAATGTTATGATTTTCTAAGTGCACTGTTATTACATCCCTAATAATAGATTCTAACATTTTTCCTATGTCAGGCTAACTAGCCTGTTGTTCCCTGTTTTCTCCCTCCCTCCTTTCTTGAATAGCGGGGTTACATTTGCTACCTTCCAATCCACGGGGACTGTTCGAGAATCGAGGGAATTCTGGAAGATTAAAACCAATGCATCCACTATCTCTGTAGCCACCTGTTTAAAACCCTAGGATGTAGGCCATCAGGTCCAGGGCAATTGTTGGGTCTCAGTCCCATGAATTCCTCCAGCACTGTTCTTTACTAATACTAATATTATGTTCTTCATTTTCAATAGACCGTTGGTTCCCCACTATTTCCAGAATGCATTTTGTGTCTTCTATCTTGAAGTATTCATTTAATGTCTCTGCCATATCCTTATTTTCCATTATAATTTCTCTCTCACAGCCTGTAGGGGACCCATATTTACTTTCATTAATCTTTTCCTTTTTACAGACCTATAGAAGCTTTTACAGTCTGATTTTATGTCTCTCGCTAGTTTACTCATATTCTATTTTCATAGAAACATAGAAAATAGGTGCAGGAACGGGCCATTCAGCCCTTCTAGCCTGCACCGCCATTCAATGAGTTCATGGCTGAACATGAAACTTCAGTACCCCAATCCTGCTTTCTCGCCATACCCCTTGATCCCCCGAGTAGTAAGGACTTCATCTAACTCCCTTTTGAATATATTTAGTGAATTGGCCTCAACTACTTTCTGTGGTAGAGAATTCCACAGGTTCACTACTCTCTGGGTGAAGAAGTTTCTCCTCATCTTGGTCCGAAATGGCTTACCCCTTATCCTTAGACTGTGACCCCTGGTTCTGGACTTCCCCAACATTGGGAACATTCTTCCTGCATCTAACGTGTCTAAACCCGTCAGAATTTTAAACGTTTCTATGAGGTCCCCTCTCATTCTTCTGAACTCCAGTGAATACAAGCCCAGTTGATCCAGTCTTTCTTGATAGGTCAGTCCCAACATCCCGGGAATCAGTCTGGTGAATCTTCGCTGCACTCCCTCAATAGCAAGAATGTCCTTCCTCAAGTTAGGAGACCAAAACTGTACACAATACTCCAGGTGTGGCCTCACCAAGGCCCTGTACAACTGTAGCAACACCTCCCTGCCCCTGTACTCAAATCCCCTCGCTATGAAGGCCAACATGCCATTTGCTTTCTTAACCGCCTGCTGTACCTGCATGCCAACCTTCAATGACTGATGTACCATGACACCCAGGTCTCGTTGCACCTTCCCTTTTCCTAATCTGTCACCATTCAGATAATAGTCTGTCTCTCTGTTTTTACCACCAAAGTGGATAACCTCACATTTATCCACATTATACTTCATCTGCCATTCATTTGCCCACTCACCTAACCTATCCAAGTCACTCTGTAGCCTCATAGCATCCTCCTCGCAGCTCACACTGCCACCCAACTTAGTGTCATCCGCAAATTTGGAGATACTACATTTAATCCCCTCGTCTAAATCATTAATGTACAATGTAAACAGCTGGGGCCCCAGCACAGAACCTTGCGGTACCCCACTAGTCACTGCCTGCCATTCTGAAAAGTACCCATTTACTCCTACTCTTTGCTTCCTGTCTGACAACCAGTTCTCAATCCACGTCAGCACACTACCCCCAATCCCATGTGCTTTAACTTTGCACATTAATCTCTTGTGTGGGACCTTGTCGAAAGCCTTCTGAAAGTCCAAATATACCACATCAACTGGTTCTCCCTTGTCCACTCTACTGGAAACATCCTCAAAAAATTCCAGAAGATTTGTCAAGCATGATTTCCCTTTCACAAATCCATGCTGACTTGGACCTATCATGTCACCATTTTCCAAATGCGCTGCTATGACATCCTTAATAATTGATTCCATCATTTTACCCACTACTGAGGTCAGGCTGACCGGTCTATAATTTCCTGTTTTCTCTCTCCCTCCTTTTTTAAAAAGTGGGGTTACATTGGCTATCCTCCACTCGATAGGAACTGATCCAGAGTCAATGGAATGTTGGAAAATGACTGTCAATGCATCCGCTATTTCCAAGGCCACCTCCTTAAGTACTCTGGGATGCAGTCCATCAGGCCCTGGGGATTTATCGGCCTTCAATCCCGTTAATTTCCCCAACACAATTTTCCGACTAATAAAGATTTCCCTTTCATTATCAATTTCATGGGCCTCCTTTGCTGAATATATGTGCACAAAACGTTGAAGGTGATGGGGCAGGTTGAGAAAGCGGTTAAAAAAGCTAACGGGTTCCTGGGCTTCATAAATAGAGGCATAGAGTACAAAAGTGTGGAGATTATGATGACTCGTTATAAAACACTGGTTCTGGGACCGCACTTTAGGAAGGAAGTGAAGGCCTGAGAGAGGGTGCAGAAAAGATTTACGAGAATGGTTCCAGGGATAAGGGACTTCAGTTATGTGGATAGACTGGAGAAGCTGGGGTTGTTCTCCTTAGAGCAGAGAAGGTTGAGAGGAGAGTTGATCGAGGTGTTCAAAATCATGAAGCGGTCTGAACAGAGTAGATAGAGAGAAACTGTTCCCATTGGCGGAAGGGTCGAGAACCAGAGGGCACAGACTTAAGGTGATTGGCAAAAGAGCCAAAGGCGACATGCGCAGCGAGTGATTAGGATCTGGAATGCACGGCCTGAGAGGGTGGTGGAGGCAGATTCAATCGTGGCTTTCTAAAGGGGATTGGATAAGTACCTGAAGGAAAAACATTTGCAGGTCTACGGGGAAAGGGTGGGGCAGTGGGACTGGCTGAGGTGCTCTTGCAGAGAGCCAGCACGGGCGCGACGGGCTGAATGGTCTTCTGTGCTGTAACCGTTCTATGATTCTATGATTTTAATCTAGTTTCCCAATCTACCTTAGTCAACTCGTCACTCACACCTGCATAGTTTGATTTGTTCAGATTTAAGACCCTCGTTTCGGTCATAACTATAACCCTCCCAGACTCAATATAAAATGTTATTATATGATCACTCTTTCCCAGAGGATCCTTTTTCTGTAAGGTTATTAATTAACCCTGTATCATTGCACAATACTAGATCTATAATAGCCTGTTCCCTAGTTGGTTCCTTGGCATACTGATCTAGAAAACTATCTTAAATGCATTCCATGAACAAATATATGCAGCCATCGAAAAATATGCAGGTAATGAGATATGTGGAGCCAATGGGATATGTGCAGCCAACTTGATAATAGCAGCCACGGAGCTATGTGCAGCCAAGGCAATCAGTGATCCACGTTTATGCAGTGTCACCAGTGGGACACATTCAGCCAGTGCAACATGTGCAGCCAACGGAACATGTTTAGCCATTGCAGCCACTGGGACATGTGTAGCCATTACTGCTAGTGATGTGTAGCCGGTACAATCATTGGGCCGTGGGCAGTCAGTGGGACATGTGCATCCTGTGCAATCAGTGTGAGATGTGAGTCCATTGTGGCCAGTGGAACATGTGTAGCCAGTGGGATATGTAAAGCCAGTGAGCAATATGTAGCCAGTGCCGCCAGCAGGCCTCACACAGCTGGTGGTAAATATGCATCCAGTGCAGCCAGTGGAACATGAGTAGCCAGTGCAGCCAGCAGGATATGTGTACGCAATGGTCCACATACAGCCAGTGTGACATGTTCATCCAGTGCAGCCAGTGCAACAAGTGTAGCCAGTGCAGCCAGCAGGATATGTGTAGCCAATGCAGTTAGTGTCACATGTGAAGCCAGTGGGTCTGGTATCGTCATTGCAGCCTGTGGTTTGTAGAAGGTGCAGTGAAAAGGACATGTGCAGCCAGTGAGCCAGGTGTAGCCAGTGCAGTAAGGGGGACATGTGTTAGCCTTTCTCTCTTCTCCTTTAAGATGCTCCTTAAAACCTACCTCTTTGCCAAGCGTTTGGTCATCTGTCCTCTTCTCTCCTTATGTGGCTCCGCGTCAAATGTTGTTTGATAACACACCTGTGAAGCGGCTTGGGATGTCTCACTATGTTAAACGCACAATATAAATGTAAGCTGTTGTTGCTGTGCCAGGTATAGCCAGTGTATTCAGTGGGACATTTGTAGCCAGTACAGTTGGTGGTAGATGTCTAGCCAGTGAAGCCAGTGGGCCATGTGCACAGTGGAATGTGTGTAGCACGTGCAGCCATTGGTACATGTGAATCCAATGGGACATGTGCAGCCAGTGGAAGAGGTGCAGCCAGTGGGAGACGCGCAGCCAGTGGTATACTTACCACAAGTGTGCGCACTATTTTCGTGCAGCAGAGCAGGTCTCCAGTCATCTTGGTTAATCCTCATCTCAGTCCTAAATGGCCGAACCCTTATCCTAAGACTATGTCCCTGGCTCTGGACTTCCCCAAGATCGGGAACATTCTTCCCGCATCTAACCTGTCCAGTCCCGTCAGAATCTTATACGTTTCTACGAGATCCCCTCTCATCCTTCTAAACTCCAATGAATAAAGGCCCAGTTGATCCAGTCTCTCCTCATATGACAGTCCAGCCATCCCTGGAATCAGTCTGGTGAACCTTCGCTGCACTCTCTCAATAGCAAGAACGTCCTTCCTCAGATTAGGAGACCAAAACTGAACACAATATTCCAGTGAGTGGGCAAAAATTTGAAAGATGGAGTATAATGTGGGAAAATGTGAGGTTATCCACTTAGGCAGAAATAATAGAAAAGCAAGTTATAATTTAAATGGAGAAAAATTGCAAAATGCTGCAGTACAGAGGGACCTGGGGGCTCCTTGTGCATGAAACACAAAAAGTTAGTATGCAGGTACAGCAAGTGATCAGGAAGACACATGGAATGTTGGCCTTTATTGCAAGGGGGATAGAGTATAAAAGCAGAGAAGTCCTGTTACAACTGTACAGGGTATTGGTGAAGCCACACCTGGAGTACTGCATACAGTTTTGGTCTCCGTATTTAAGGAAGGATATACTTGCATTGGAGGCTGTTCAGAGAAGGTTTACTAGGTTGATTCCAGAGATGAGTGGGTTGACTTATGAGGATAGGTTGAGTAGGTTGGGCCTATACACATTGGAGTTCAGAAAAATAGGTGATCTTATTGAAACATAAGATAATGAGGGGGCTTGGATGCAGAGAGGATATTTCCATTCATAGGGGAAACTAAAACTAGGGGACATAGGGCTAGAACCTCCACTTTTTTTTGCATGCTTAACACCCACTTAACGCCTATTTTACCGCTGAAATGAGGTATAACGCCCATATATCGGCCATATTGGTCCAAAATGGAAACTGACAGGCATTTTTAGGAAACTTATCGGCGAGTGTTACTTTCCCCATGTGCTTAACGCCGGGAAAAAATATTACCGCCTGACCACTTTTTTGGGGCGAATCATCAGACTGGGCAAAATCAACAACCATAATATCGCCCAGCGTTACTTTCCGCATGAATTAACGGCGAGATTTAATAATACCGCCTGCTCACTTTTTTTTAGTAGTAAAGAACACATTTGGCGAAACTAACACCCAGGAGATCGCCCAGCGTCACTTTCACCACCTTGCATTCATATCGCCCACAATATCGCTCGCCCAAAAAATTGCCCACAAAAAGTGGAACTGTTCTGAATGAACGTCAGCGTTATAGCTGCCATTTAAAAAATCGCAGGTCGCTTCTTTGAAAAGGCTGCCTCAACATTGGGGGAGTTTGCACTGACTCTGGAGTTCTTCTCAGGTAAGGTGAACATCTCAACAGACATATTTTCAGACTCTGGGGCTTTATTCCAGATGTATTTTAGTGAGGAAATCATTGCTTCTGATCAATCACTATTATTCTTTCAATGCAATGGGTCCACCAAACAATAACTGTGCTTAAGCAGCGCTTCAGATGTCTTAACCACTCAGGAGGGGAGCTACAATGAAACCCTGGGCAAGTAGGTAAATTCGTGGTTGTGTGCTCGATACTGCACAACCTGGCTATCATGAGGGGACAAGAATTGCCAGAAGGCACTGATGCTCCACCTCAGGAGAGAGAGGAAGAGGACGACAAGGGGCCAATCAGGCTGGCTATGCAACCATGCCCACGACCCCTCCAGACCGCAGGAAAGGGCGCGTGGTGGCTACATAGCTGCAAGACTCTTACACGAGGAGCTGATATCTGAACGATTTGCGTGAAAGAGCATTGATGTGAGTGACAACTGCTGTGTGTGTGCAGCTCAGACATCAATGGTGCCCATCACCTTGGTGCCAGTTAAAGTTTACGTTGATTGATGTTAAGTTGTATTTAACCCTTTCATGTTAAGGAATCACCAGTGTGTAACGGTGCAGCTATCTGAGACAATGCGCAACAAGGTTATGTCCAATAACAAAAATTTTACACCAACATTAGTCTGAAATCATAAGTATCACGGGCAATAACACCCAACCCTCGCCCACACCCCACTTTTTCCACCATTGACATCAATCAAATATTCAACATGTCCCGCAACACAGAATACAAAGGCAAAGCAGGAGCGTGGTCTCCAGCCCCCATACATTACAACAAATTGCATACACCCAGATGGAGATATAACACAGCCATCACCTGCGCATATGCACCTCACTTTCCTTCCCCCCTCCCCTTCTTCCCGCCTCTACCCCTTCCCCTCCTTGCTCCACGGCACCTGGCCGAAGAGCTCCTCAGGTGGTGCCTCATTGGGGGGGATGAAGGCAGATGCGGTGGTTGCACAGGTACGGGAGTGGGGGGCAACATTCTCTGATGCAGAAGCAGGATCTTGATCCTTGCTCTCATCTGTCATTCGCAGTGATGGTGCGGAACCTAGGGGTGAAATGCCGCACTCAGGGACCAGTGGGAGGCCTGTGCCAGCAGTGTTCCTGGCTATCGCCTCCAGGGCCTCTGCCATCCGCGGAATGTACTCGGTCATGGTGGCCAGCTGTCGGGATATTCCCCCCAATGCTTCAATGAGCTGGTCACCAATGTCTACAGTCCTCCTGGACAACTGTACCATCTCTCCGCTGTCATGCGGCGCTCGTGGAACAGACCTGCAGCGTCCACGAGACCTCCGCGGGTTCGGTGCTGTCCTGGAGACAAATGGGTGCCCTATGGCAAGGTGCTTGGGGCCGGTACCTCCAGAGTGGAGGCGGGAATGACCAGAGGACGACTGGATAGCCTTGAGGTGGAATGGCTTCTGGAGCGTGGCGATGCAGGTTCCTCGAAGTCCGCGCTCTCATCCGTGGAGAATAGACCCAGCGATTGACGGGTGAGAATCGGAGCTCCTCAGCAACAGATGTTGAATCGTCCAGAGAGTCGGGCCCTGTGCCCCCACGTTCTGGCCTCTGTGGTCTTGCCTGGGGCCGCGCTGCTGGCTGAGCTGAAAAACACAAATGAGATTATTAGAGGAGAAGGGGGTGCTAGGGTCACAAGGTGAGTCCAGCGCTACACACAGCATATGCACGACAAAAGCACCACCGCTCTCAAAATCATCGCAGACATCACATTTCATGACCATCAACACATTCTGCATTCCAATGATTTTCATTAGGCCAGCATTATTTCTATGACAATTTTAGAAATCATCTATCATATATGTTTGGATATGAGTGGGTGTGGCATCTACTGATTTTACATTACGCAATGGTGTAAGCTTTACTCACGTGGCATCACTTCAGGGTCTGTAGATGTGTCCGTGGCTGTCCGGGGGTGCTTCCCCACAAGTGTGAGCACACGCTCCTCCATCTCAGTGATGTCACTGGGGACTGGTGGCCCCCCCACCCGTTCGCCTCTGTATGGACCTCATCGTTGATAGCTTCTTCTGTAAAAGGTGACAGGACGACATGGCATGAGATCATTGCGTGATATCATTGCTAGGTACTGTCACAGAGACTGATACAACACATAATAATCATGATTACATCTGTTGGTTATGAAAATTATCCTTCTTTAGCTAAAGACCTACACCATGACCGTAGGCTTTGAGTAAAACATTCCCGGTAAAAGTGAAAGACCTCACATCTGATGATAGTCACTCATGACTGTTACAAATCAAATTATATAAATACATAAGTACATATAAATCATTGTAATACTTACTCTTGCAGATCCCATAAGGTCGTTCCATTGTTTGCGGCATTGGTTGCCCTCATGAACGTTGTTGGTCGCCAACGAGACCACCTCTGCTATCTCGGTCCATATCCTCTGGTATGCCTTTGGGGTGTGTTATATATGTGGACTTGTATTTACTCTGTACAGCCACCAGAGGGCTCATAGAAACATAGAAACATAGAAAATAGGTGCAGGAGTAGGCCATTTGGCCCTTCTAGCCTGCACCGCCATTCAATGAGTTCATGGCTGAACATGCAACTTCAGTACCCCAATCCTGCTTTCTCGCCATACCCCTTGATCCCCCTAGTAGTAAGGACTTCATCTAACTCCTTTTTGAATATATTTAGTGAATTGGCCTCAACAACTTTCTGTGGTAGAGAATTCCACAGGTTCACCACTCTCTGGGTGAAGACATTTCTCCTCATCTCGGTCCTAAATGGCTTACCCCTTATCCTTAGACTGTGTCCCCTGGTTCTGGACTTCCCCAACATTGGGAACATTCTTCCTGCATCTAACCTGTCTAACCCTGTCAGAATTTTAAACGTTTCTATGAGGTCCCCTCTCATTCTTCTGAACTCCAGTGAATACAAGCCCAGTTGATCCAGTCTTTCTTGATAGGTCAGTCCCGCTATCCCGGGAATCAGTCTGGTGAACCTTCGCTGCACTCCCTCAATAGCAAGAATGTCCTTCCTCAGGTTAGGAGACCAAAACTGTACACAATACTCTAGGTGTGGCCTCACCAAGGCCCTGTACAACTGTAGCAACACCTCCCTGCCCCTGTACTCAAATCCCCTCGCTATGAAGGCCAACATGCCATTTGCTTTCTTAACCGCCTGCTGTACCTGCATGACTGATGTACCATGACACCCAGGTCTCTTTGCACCTACCCTTTTCCTAATCTGTCACCATTCAGATAATAGTCTGTCTCTCTGTTTTTACCACCAAAGTGGATAACCTCACATTTATCCACATTATACTTCATCTGCCATGCATTTGCCCACTCACCTAACCTATCCAAGTCACTCTGCAGCCTCATAGCATCCTCCTCGCAGCTCACACTGCCACCCAACTTAATGTCATCCGCAAATTTGGAGATACTACATTTAATCCCCTCGTCTAAATCATTAATGTACCGTGTACACAGCTGGGGCCCCAGCACAGAACCTTGCGGTACCCCACTAGTCACTGCCTGCCATTCTGAAAAGTACCCATTTACTCCTACTCTTTGCTTCCTGTCTGACAACCAGTTCTCAATCCATGTCAGCACACTACCCCCAATCCCATGTGCTTTAACTTTGCACATTAATCTCTTGTGTGGGAGCTTGTCGAAAGCCTTCTGAAAGTCCAAATATACCACATCAACTGGTTCTCCCTTGTCCACTCTACTGGAAACATCCTCAAAAAATTCCAGAAGATTTGTCAAGCATGATTTCCCTTTCACAAATCCATGCTGACTTGGACCGATCATGTCACCTCTTTCCAAATGCGCTGCTATGACATCCTTAACAATTGATTCCATCATTTTACCCACTACCGATGTCAGGCTGACCGGTCTATAATTCCCTGTTATCTCTCTCCCTCCTTTTTTAAAAAGTGGGGTTACATTGGCTACCCTCTACTCCATAGGAACTGATCCAGAGTCAATGGAATGTTGGAAAATGACTGTCAATGCATCCACTATTTCCAAGGCCACCTCCTTAAGTACTCTGGGATGCAGTCCATCAGGCCCTGGGGATTTATCGGCCTTCAATCCCATCAATTTCCCCAACACAATTTCCCGGCTAATAAGGATTTCCCTCAGTTCCTCCTCCTTACTAGACCCTCCGACCCCTTTTATATCCGGAAGGTTGTTTGTGTCCTCCTTAGTGAATACTGAACCAAAGTACTTGTTCAATTGGTCTGCCATTTCTTTGTTCCCCATTATGACTTCCCCTGATTCTGACTGCAGGGGACCTACGTTTGTCTTTACTAACCTTTTTCTCTTTACATATCTATAGAAACTTTTGCAATCCTTCTTAATGCTCCCTGCAAGCTTCTTCTCGTACTCCATTTTCCCTGCCCTAATCAAACCCTTTGTCCTCCTCTGCTGAGTTCTAAATTTCTCCCAGTCCCTGGGTTCGCTGTTATTTCTGGCCAATTTGTATGCCACTTCCTTGGCTTTAATACTATCCCTGATTTCCTTTGATAGCCACGGTTGAGCCACCTTCCCTTTTTTATTTTTACGCCAGACAGGAATGTACAATTGTTGTAGTTCATCCATGTGGTCTCTAAATGTCTGCCATTGCCCATCCACAGTCAACCCCTTAAGTATCCTAGCCAATTCACGCCTCATACCTTCAAAGTTAGCCTTCTTTAAGTTCTGGACCATGGTCTCTGAATTAACTGTTTCATTCTCCATCCTAATGCAGAATTCCACCATATTATGGTCACTCTTCCCCAAGGGGCCTCGCACAACGAGATTGCACACGGGATCCCATAATCCCTTGGGAGCTCAGGTATTTAAGAAGGCTTCACAGGTTGGAGAGGTACTCTGGAAACCTGCAATAAAAGACTAAGGTCACACTTCACTTTGAGCTCACAGTGTTCAGTCTGACTCTTTCTCCATACACAACAACTGGCGATGAGATACAGATAGCGAATCCAAAGATGCAGAGAACAGTGGGCAGGCTGGAGAAATTTTCGGAGGGAGATGATTGGGAAACTTTTGTGGAGCGACTCGACCAATACTTCATGGCCAACGAGCTAGATGGTGAAGAGAGCATTGCCAAACAAAGGGCGATCCACCTCACCGTCTGTGGGGCACCAACGTATGGCCTCATGAAGAATCTGCTCACTCCAGCGAAACCCACGGAGAAATCGTACGACAATTTGTGCACACTGGTCCGAGAGCATTTGAACCTGAAGGAAAGCGTTCTGATGGCGAGGTACCGGTTCTACACCTACAAAAGGTTCGAAGACCAGGAAGTGGCGAGTTATGTCGCCGAGCTAAGACGCCTTGCTGGACATTGCGAATTTGAAGGACATTTGGAGCACATGCCCAGAGACTTTTTCGTACTTGGCACTGGCCACAAAACCATACTTCACAAACTTTTGACTGTAGAGATCCCAACCTTGAGCGAGGCCATAGCAATAGCCCAGATGTCATTGGCACCAGTGACAATACGAAGCAACTCTCTCAGCACAAAAATGCTGCTACAAGTACTGTGAACAAAGTGATGTTGTTTTCGAATCATAACGTAAAGGGCAGGTCACACATACTTGCAGCTACACATCAGCAGATGACTCAGAGTACACCTTCAAGGGTGATGAATGCAAGGCCATTAACACCTTGTTGATGCTGCGGAGGTGATCGTCGTTTCCATTCATGCCAATTCAAAGAGTACACTTGCAAGGGCTGTGGAACAATGGGACACCTCCAACGAGTGTGCAGGCGAGCTGCTAAGCCTGTTAAACCTGCAAACCAGCATGTTGCAGAGGAGGACAGATCTATGGAGGATCACAACGAACCAGAGCCTCAGATAGAGGAGGCAGAGATACATGGGGTGCACACATTCATCATGAATTATCCCCCGATAATGCTGAATGTTGAACTAAATGGACTCCCGGTGTCAATGGAGCTGGACACGGGCACAACCCAGTCCATCATGGGCAAAAAGACCTTCGAAAGGTTGTAGTGCATCAAGGCCTCAAGGCCAGTCTTAACTCCAGTTCACACAAAACTAAGAACTTACACTAAAGAACTGATTCCTCTAATTGGCAGTGCTACTGTAAAGGTCTCCTAGGATGGAGCTGTGCACAAGCTACCACTCTGGGTGGTACCGGGCGATGGTCCCACACTGCCCAGCAGGAGCTGGCTGGGAAAGATATGCTGGAACTGGGACGATGTCCGAGCGCTATCGCCCGCTGACGACACTTCATGTGCCCAGGTCTTAAACAAATTTCCTTCACTGTTCGAACCAGGCATCGGGAAATTCCAAGGAGAAAAAGTGCAGATCCACCTAATTCCGGGGGCGTGACCCATCCATCACAAGGCGAGAGCAGTACTGTACACGATGAGAGAAAGGGTAGAGATCGAGCTAGACCGGCTGCAAAGAGAGGGCATCATTTCACCGATCGACTTCAGCGAGTGGGCCAGTCCTATCGTCCCAGTCCTCAAGGGAGACGGCACCGTCAGAATCTGTGGCGATTACACAGTAACTATCAATTGTTTCTCCCTGCAGGACCAATACCCACTACCAAAGGCCGACGACCTCTTTGCAATGCTGGCGGGATGAAAGACGTTCACGAAGCAGGATCTAACTTCAGCCTACATGAGGCAGGAACTGGAGGAATCATCGAAGGCCCTCACCTGCATCAACACGCACAAGGGTCTTTTTGTTTATAACAGATGCCCTTTTGGAATCCGATCAGCGGCGGCGATATTCCAGAGAAACATGGAAAGTTTACTGAAATCAGTCCCACACACCGTGGTCTTCCAAGGCGACATCTTGGTCACAGGACGGAACACAGTGGAGCACCTGCAGAACCTGGAGGAGGTTCTTAGTCGACTCAACCGCATGGGGCTCAGGTTAAAACGCTCGAAGTGCGTTTTCCTGGCGTCTGAAGTGGAGTTGTCGGGAAGGAGGATTGGGGCGGACGGCATCAGGCCTGATACGTCCTTACTATACAGTTTAAATGCACACGAGGCCCATGCTTGAGAGAAAGTCAGTCTGTTACCTGTCTTTTATTTCTGAACACTCAAGTGATGAAGGTGGGTGGAGCTTCCCCTTTTATACCTGAAGGTCCAGGTTAGGAGTGTCTCCCACAGGTTCACCACCTAGTGGTCATTGTTCTCACAGTGTGCAACTTAGGTCCGATTATACACGGGTTACAATGCTGGTTGAATACATGACATCACCTCCCCCGCAATGTCTTATTGGGATCACAGGTTGAGTCTCTCTGGTGGTTTACGCTCTCTTGTAGAGCGCCGGAGTTGGGGCTCCGGTTGTTGGGCGCTGGCCAGTGTCTGCTGTTTGCGGTGCCTCAGGCCTATCCGGACTGCCCACAGTGACTGGGCTCTCCTCCCTTTGGTTCCGGTGTTTGGTCACCTGTGGAGGAGCGAACTCTAAATCGTGTTCTTCCTCTGCTTCTTCTATGGGGTTGCTGAACCTCCTTTTTGTTTGATTCACGTGTTTGCGGCAGATTTGTCCATTGGTAAGTTTAACTATCAGAATCCTATTTCCCTCTTTGGCAATCACAGTGCCCGCGAGCCATTTGGGCCCTGCAGCGTAGTTGAGGACAAAAACAGGGTCATTTACATCAAGACATCGTGCCCTCGCATTTCTGTCATGGTAGTCATATTGTGACTGGCACCTGCTCTCGACAATTTCTTTCATGGTCGGGTGAGCGTCGAGAGAGGCGGGAGTCGGCGAGAGGCAGCGGCCTATAAAGGCTCAGCAGTCAGGCAGTCCGGGGAGCGTGAGAGAGACGGGAGTCAGCGAGAGGCAGTGGCCTATAAAGGCTCAGCAGTCAGGCAGTCCGGGGAGAGTGAGAGAGGCGGAGCTTGTACAGCTCCAGCTGGGAGAGAAAGCAAAAAGAAGTAGAAAGAAATCAAAAGGTGACGTCACAGCCAAGGGGGTAAGTGATTGGCTGGTGATTGGTGAGTAGCTTTTCTTTTTCTTTTTTATATCAGTCAGTAACTTTTAACATTGTTGTTGCCAATTTAAGTGCATGTAAGGGTTAAATCATGGCAGGAGAGCTCGGTCACGTGATATGCTCCTCCTGTACCAAGTGGGAACTCAGGGACACTTCCGGTATCCCTGACGACTACATCTGCAGGAAGTGTGTCCGCCTCCAGCTCCTGACGGACCGCGTTGCGGAATTGGAGATGAGGGTGGATTCACTCTGGAGCATCCACGATGCTGAGAATGACGTGAGTAGCATGTGTAGCGAGTTGGTCTTACTGCAGGAGAAGGGTCCACAGCCAGCGAGAGAATGGAAGACCAGCAGCAAGAGTGGTGCAAGTAAGGTAGTGCAGGGGTCCCCTGTGGTCATCCCCCTGCAAAACAGATACACTGCTTTGAGTACTGTTGAGGGGGATGACTCATCAGGGGAGGGCAGCAGCAGCCAAGTTCATGGCACCGTGGCTGGCTTTGTTGCACAGGAGGGCAGGAAAAAGAGTGGGAGAGCGATAGTGATAGGGGATTCAATTGTAAGGGGAATAGATAGGCGTTTCTGTGGCCGCAACCGAGACTCCAGGATGGTATGTTGCCTCCCTGGTGCAAGGGTCAAGGATGTCTCGGAGCGGGTGCAGGACATTCTGAAAAGGGAGGGAGAACAGCCAGTTGTCGTGGTGCACATTGGTACCAACGACATAGGTAAAAAAAGGGATGAGGTCCTACGAAACGAATTTAAGGAGCTAGGAGCTAAATTAAAAAATAGGACCTCAAAAGTAGTCATCTCAGGATTGCTACCAGTGCCACGTGCTAGTCAGAGTAGGAATCGCAGGATAGCGCAGATGAATATGTGGCTTGGGCAGTGGTGCAGCAGGGAGGGATTCAAATTCCTGGGGCATTGGAACCGGTTCTGCGGGAGGTGGGACCAGTACAAACCGGACGGTCTGCACCTGGGCAGGACCGGAACCAATGTCCTAGGGGGAGTGTTTGCGAGTGCTGTTGGGGAGGAGTTAAACTAATATGGCAGGGGGATGGGAACCAATGCAGGGAGACAGAGGGAAACAAAAAGGAGACAAAAGCAAAAGACAGAAAGGAGATGAGGAAAAGTGAAGTGCAGAGAAACCCAAGGCAAAGAACAAAAAGGGTCACTGTACAGCAAAATTCTAAAAGGACAAAGTGTGTTAAAAAAACAAGCCTGAAGGCTTTGTGTCTTAATGCAAGGAGTATCCGTAATAAAGTAGATGAATTAACTGTGCAAATAGATGTTAACAAATATGATGTGATTGGGATTACAGAGACGTGGCTCCAGGATGATCAGGGCTGGGAACTCAACATCCAGGGGTATTCAACATTCTGGAAGGATAGAATAAAAGGAAAAGGAGATGGGGTAGCATTGCTGGTTAAGGAGGAGATTAATGCAATAGTTCGGAAGGACATTAGCTTGGATGATGTGGAATCTATATGGGTAGAGCTGCAGAACACGAAAGGGCAAAAAACGTAAGTGGGAGTTGTGTACAGACCTCCAAACAGTAGTAGTGATGTTGGGGAGGGCATCAAACAGGAAATTAGGGGTGCATGCAATAAAGGTGCAGCAGTTATAATGGGTGACTTTAATATGCACATAGATTGGACTAACCAAACTGGAAGCAATACGGTGGAGGAGGATTTCCTGGAGTGCATAAGGGATGGTTTTTTAGACCAATATGTCGAGGAACCAACTCGGGGGGAGTCCATCTTAGACTGGGTGTTGTGTAATGAGAGAGGATTAATTAGCAATCTCGTTGTGCGAGGCCCCTTATGGGAAGAGTGACCATAATATGGTCTGCATTAGGATGGAGAATGAAACAGTTAATTCAGAGACCATGGTCCAGAACTTAAAGAAGGGTAACTTTGAAGGTATGAGGCGTGAATTGGCAAGGATAGAATGGCGAATGATACTTAAGGGGTTGACTGTGGATGGGCAATGGCAGACATTTAGAGACCGCATGGATGAACTACAACAACTGTACATTCCTGTCTGGCGTAAAAATAAAAAAGGGAAGGTGGCTCAACCGTGGCTATCAAGGGAAATCAGGGATAGTATTAAAGCCAAGGAAGTGGCATACAAATTGGCCAGAAATAGCAGCGAATCCGGGGACTGGGAGAAATTTAGAACTCAGCAGAGGAGGACAAAGGGTTTGATTAGGGCAGGGAAAATGGAGTATGAGAAGAAGCTTGCAGGGAACATTAAGATGGATTGCAAAAGTTTCTATAGATATGTAAAGAGAAAAAGGTTAGTAAAGACAAACGTAGGTCCCCTGCAGTCAGAATCAGGGGAAGTCATAACGGGGAACAAAGAAATGGCAGACCAATTGAACAAGTACTTTGGTTCGGTATTCACTAAGGAGGACACAAACAACCTTCTGGATATAAAAGGGGTCGGAGGGTCTAGTAAGGAGGAGGAACTGAGGGAAATCCTTATTAGTCAGGAAATTGTGTTGGGGAAATTGATGGGATTGAAGGCCGATAAATCCCCAGGGCCTGATGGACTGCATCCCAGAGTACTTAAGGAGGTGGCCTTGGAAATAGTGGATACCTTGATAGTCATTTTCCAACATTCCATTGACTCTGGATCAGTTCCTATCGACTGGAGGGTAGCCAATGTAACCCCACTTTTTAAAAAAGGAGAGAGAGAACAGGGAATTATAGACCGGTCAGCCTGACCTCAGTAGTGGGTAAAATGATGGAATCAATTATTAAGGATGTCATAGCAGCGCATTTGGAAAGAGGTGACATGATAGGTCCAAGTCAGCATGGATTTGTGAAAGGGAAATCATGCTTGACAAATCTTCTGGAATTTTTTGAGGATATTTCCAGTAGATTGGACAAGGGAGAACCAGTTGATGTGGTATATTTGGACTTTCAGAAGGCTTTCGACAAGGTCCCACACAAGAGATTAATGTGCAAAGTTAAAGCACATGGGATTAGGGGTAGTGTGCTGACGTGGATTGAGAACTGGTTGTCAGACAGGAAGCAAAGAGTAGGAGTAAATGGGGACTTTTCAGAATGGCAGGCAGTGACTAGTGCGGTACCGCAAGGTTCTGTGCTGGGGCCCCAGCTGTTTACACTGTACATTAATGATTTAGATGAGGGGATTAAATGTAGCACCTCCAAATTTGCGGATGACACTAAGTTGGGTGGCAGTGTGAGCTGCGAGGAGGATGCTATGAGGCTGCAGAGCGACTTGGATAGGTTAGGTGAGTGGGCAAATGCATGGCAGATGAAGTATAATGTGGATAATGTGAGGTTATCCACTTTGGTGGTAAAAACAGAGAGACAGACTATTATCTGAATGGTGACAGATTAGGAAAAGGGGAGGTGCAACGAGACCTGGGTGTCATGGTACATCAGTCATTGAAGGTTGGCATGCAGGTACAGCAGGCGGTTAAGAAAGCAAATGGCATGTTGGCCTTCATAGCGAGGAGATTTGAGTACAGGGGCAGGGTGGTGTTGCTACAGTTGTACAGGGCCTTGGTGAGGCCACACCTGGAATATTGTGTACAGTTTTGGTCTCCTAACTTGAGGAAGGACATTCTTGCTATTGAAGGAGTGCAGCGAAGGTTCACCAGACTGATTCCCGGGATGGCGGGACTGACCTATCAAGAAAGACTGGATCAACTGGGCTTGTATTCACTGGAGTTCAGAAAATGAGAGGAGACCTCATAGAAACGTTTGAAATTCTGACGGGTTTAGACAGGTTAGATGCAGGAAGAATGTTCCCAATGTTGGGGAAGTCCAGAACCAGGGGTCACAGTCTAAGGATAAGGGGTAAGCCATTTAGGACCGAGATGAGGAGAAACTTCTTCACCCAGAGAGTGGTGAACCTGTGGAATTCTCTACCACAGAAAGTTGTTGAGGCCAATTCACTAAATATATTCAAAAAGGAGTTAGATGAAGTCCTTACTACTAGGGGGATCAAGGGGTATGGCGAGAAAGCAGGAATGGGGTACTTAAGTTGCATGTTCAGCCATGAACTCATTGAATGGCGGTGCAGGCTAGAAGGGCCGAATGGCCTACTCCTGCACCTATTTTCTATGTTTCTATGTATAAGGGATAACCTGGTTTTGAGCGTCCTTTTCATTAGCAGCTCTGCAGGTGGAACCCCTGTGAGTGAGTGTGGTCGGGATCTGTAGGCCAACAGGAAGCGTGATAGGCGGCTTAGTAGGGAACCCCCTTGGATTCTGAGCATCCCCTGTTTGATTATCTGCACTGCTCGTTCTGCCTGGCCGTTTGAGTCCAGCTTGAACGGTGCCGTTCTGACATGGTTGATTCCATTGCCTGCCATGAAGTCCTGGAATTCCGTGCTTGTGAAGCACGGGCCATTGTCGCTGACCAAGATGTCTGGTAGACCGTGGGCGCCGAACATTGCCCGTAGACTTTCTACTTTGGCAGAGGATATGCTTGAATTTAAAATGTCACACTCGATCCATTTGGAGTAGGCATCTACTGCAACCAAAAACATTTTACCCATGAAAGGACCTGCGTAGTCCACATGGATGCGTGACCAAGGGTTGGCGGGCCATGGCCAGGGGCTAAGGGGGGCTTCCCTGGGCGCATTGCCCAGCTGGGCACACATGTTGCACCTGCGAACACAAAGTTCCAGGTCTTCATCTATCCCTGGCCACCAAACGTGTGACCTGGCAATTGCCTTCATCATGACAATGCCCGGGTGCTCATTGTGGAGTTCTCTGATGAACACGTCTCTGCCCATCTGGGGCATGACTACTCGGTTTCCCCATAGTAGGCAATCAGCCTGAATCGAGAGTTCATCCCTGAGCTGTAAAATGGTTTAAATTCCTCAGGGCATGCCCCATACGTGGCTGCCCGGTCCCCATTCAGGACACATTTCTTGACTAGAGACAATAGCGGGTCTCTATTTGTCTAGACTTTAATCTGACGGGCTGTCATGGATGAGCCTTCGCTTCTGAAACTTCAACAGCCATGACCATCTCAGCAGCATGCTCAGTAGCCCCCTCAATGGTGGCTCATGGGAGCCTGCTGAGTGCATCGGCGCAGTTTTCGGTGCCCGGTCTGTGCCGAATTGTGTAGTCATAGGCGGCTAATGTGAGTGCCCACCTCTGTATGCGGGCCGATGTGTTTTTATTTATGGCCTTGTTGAAGGGCCAAAAGGGGCGATCGGGGTTTGTGATCTGTCTCCAGCTCAAATTTCCTGCCAAACAGGTACTGGTGCATTTTCTTTACCGCATATACACATGCGAGCACCTCCTTTTCTACCATCCCGTAGCCCCTTTCTGCCTGGGACAGACTTCTGGAGGCATAAGCTACCCTTGGCATTGACATGCTGCAACACACACTGACCCCATAGGACGACGCATCGCACGTTAACACAAGTTTCTTACATGGATCATATAGCGTTAACAGATTGTTGGAACATAACAAATTGCATGCTCTATTAAAAGCCCTTTCCTGGCTGTCCCCCCAGACCCATTCGCGACCTTCGCGTAGGAGCACATGTAGCGGCTCTAGCAGCGTGCTCAATTTGGGAAGAAAGTTACCAAAATAGTTCAGGAGCCCCAGGAATGAACGCAGCTCCATCGTGTTACGGGGTCTGGGTGCTCACTGGATCGCTTCCATCTTGGACACAGTAGTGCTGATCCCGTCTGCTGCTACCCTCATCCCCAGGAATTCGACCTCTGGAGCTAGGAAGACGCACTTCGCCTTTTTCAGTCACAGCCCTACCCGGTCCAGTCTGCATAGCACCTCCTCCAGGTTGTGGAGGTGTTCTTCAGTATCGTAACCCGTGATGAGGATGTCGTCTTGAAAAACCACCGTCCCTGGAATCGACTTGAGGAGGTTTTCCATATTTCGTTGGAAGATCGCGGCGGCCGAGCGAATCCCGAACGGAAATCTGTTGTACTCAAACAACCGTTTGTGTGTCGTGATGGTGGTCAGCTTCTTCGACTCACTCACCAGCTCCTGGGTCATGTAAGCTGAGGTCAGGTCCAATTTTGAAAAAAGTTTGCCACCGGATAGTGTCGCAAAGAGGTCCTCCGCTCTCGGTAGCGGGTACTGGTCTTGGAGTGACACCTGATTGATGGTGGCCTTGTAATCACCACATATCCTGACCAACCCATCCGCCTTGAGCACCGGCACAATCGGGCTCGCCCAATCACTGAATTCGACTGGCGAGATGATGCCTTCCCTCAGCAGGCGGTCCAATACGCCTTCTATCTTTTCCCGCATCATGTACGGCACCGCTCTGGCCTTGTGGTGTCCAGGTTTATGTGAATCACTACCAGGTTTATGCGTCGGCGGCAGTCGGGAGCAACGTCGAGGAGGTGCGTGGAGAGGCCTATAAAAGGCACAGCAGGGAGTCCGGGGCCCAGCGTCGGCGGCAGTCGGGAGCAGCGTCGAGGAGGTGCGTGGAGAGGCCTATAAAAGGCACAGCAGGGAGTCCGGGGCCCAGCGTCGGGAGCAGCGTCGAGGAGGTGCGTGGAGAGGCCTATAAAAGGCACAGCAGGGAGTCCGGGGCCCAGCGTCGGGAGGAGGTGCGTGGAGAGGCCTATAAAATGCGTACTTGTGCAGCTACAGGGAGAAGGCAAAAAAGTAGAAAGGAATCAAAAGGTGACGTCACAGCCAAGAGGGTAAGTGATTGGCTGGTGATTGGTGAGTAGTTTTTCTTTTTTCTCTTCTATATCAGTGAGTAACTTTTAACATTGTTGTTGCCAATTTAAGTGTATCTAAGGGTTAAGTCATGGCAGGAGAGCTCGGTCGGGTGTTATGCTCCTCCTGTACCATGTGGGAACTCAGGGACGACACTAATGTCCCTGACGACTATATTTGCAGGAAGTGTGTCCACCTCAAGCTCCTGACGGTCCGCGTTGCGGAGTTGGAGCTGAGGGTGGATTCACTCTGGAGCATCCACGATGCTGAGAATGACGTGAGTATCACGTGTAGCGAGTTGGTCGTACCGCAGGGAAAGGGTCCACAGCCAGATAGGGAATGGAAGACCAACAGGAAGAGCAGTGCAAGGAAGGTAGTGCAGGAGTCCCCTGTGGTCATCCCCCTGCAAAACAGATACACTGCTTTGGGTACTGTTGAGGGGGATGACGCATCAGGGGAGGGCAGCAGCAGCCAAGTTCATGGCACCATGGCTGGCTCTGCTGCACAGGAGGGCAGGAAAAAGAGTGGGAGAGCAATAGTGATTGGGGATTCAATGGTGAGGGGAATAGATAGGCGTTTCTGCGGCCGCAACCGAGACTCCAGGATGGTATGTTGCCTTCCTGGTGCAAGGGTCAAGGATGTCTCGGAGCGGGTGCAGGACATTCTAAAAAGGGAGGGAGAACAGCCAGTTGTCGTGGTGCACATTGGTACCAACGACATAGGTAAAAAAAGGGATGAGGTCCTACGAAACGAATTTAAGGAGCTAGGAGCTAAATTAAAAAGTAGGACCTCAAAAGTAGTAATCTCGGGATTGCTACCAGTGCCACGTGATAGTCAGAGTAGGAATCGCAGGATAGCGCAGATGAATACGTGGCTTGAGCAGTGGTGCAACAGGGAGGGATTCAAATTCCTGGGGCATTGGAGCCGGTTCTGGGGGAGGTGGGACCACTACAAACCGGACGGTCTGCACCTGGGCAAGACCGGAACCAATGTCCTAGGGGGAGTGTTTGCTAGTGCTGTTGGGGAGGATTTAAACTGATATGGCAGGGGGATGGGAACCAATGCAGGGAGACAGAGGGAAACAAAAAGGAGGCAAAAGCAAAAGACAGAAAGGAGATGAGGAAAAGTGGAGGGCAGAGAAACCCAAGGCAAAGAACAAAAAGGGTTACTGTACAGCAAAATTCTAAAAGGACAAAGGGTGTTAAAAGAACAAGCCTGAAGGCTTTGTGTCTTAATGCAAGGAGTATCCGCAATAAAGTGGATGAATTAACTGTGCAAATAGATGTTAACAAATATGATGTGATTGGGATTACGGAGACGTGGCTCCAGGATGATCAGGGCTGGGAACTCAACATCCAGGGGTATTCAACATTCAGGAAAGATAGAATAAAAGGAAAAGGAGGTGGGGTAGCATTTCTGGTTAAGGAGCAAATTAAGGCAATAGTTCGGAAGGACATTAGCTTGGATGATGTGGAATCTATATGGGTAGAGCTGCAGAATACCAAAGGGCAAAAAACGTTAGTGGGAGTTGTGTACAGACCTCCAAACAGTAGTAGTGATGTTGGGGAGGGCATCAAACATGAAATTAGGGGTGCGTGCAATAAAGGTGCAGCAGTTATAATGGGTGACTTTAATATGCACATAGATTGGGTTAACCAAACTGGAAGCAATACGGTAGAGGAGGATTTCCTGGAGTGCATAAGGGATGGTTTTTTAGATCAATATGTCGAGGAACCAACTAGGGGGGAGGCCATCTTAGACTGGGTGTTGTGTAATGAGAGAGGATTAATTAGCAATCTCGTTGTGCGAGGCCCCTTGGGGAAGAGTGACCATAATATGGTGGAATTCTGCATTAGGATGGAGAATGAAACAGTTAATTCAGAGACCATGGTCCAGAACTTAAAGAAGGGTAACTTTGAAGGTATGAGGCGTGAATTGGCTAGGATAGATTGGCGAATGATACTGAAGGGGTTGACTGTGGATGGGCAATGGCAGACATTTAGAGACCGCATGGATGAACTACAACAATTGTACATTCCTGTCTGTCGTAAAAATAAAAAAGGGAAGGTGGCTCAACCGTGGCTATCAAGGGAAATTAGGGATAGCATTAAAGCCAAGGAAGTGGCATACAAATTGGCCAGAAATAGCAGCGAACCCGGGGACTGGGAGAAATTTAGAACTCAGCAGAGGAGGACAAAGGGTTTGATTAGGGCAGGGAAAATGGAGTACGAGAAGAAGCTTGCAGGGAACATTAAGACTGATTGCAAAAGTTTCTATAGATATGTAAAGAGAAAAAGGTTAGTAAAGACAAACGTAGGTCCCCTGCAGTCAGAATCAGGGGAAGTCATAACGGGGAACAAAGAAATGGCGGACCAATTGAACAAGTACTTTGGTTCGGTATTCACTGAGGAGGACACAAACAACCTTCCGGATATAAAAGGGGTCGGAGGGTCTAGTAAGGAGGAGGAACTGAGGGAAATCCTTATTAGTCGGGAAATTGTGTTGGGGAAATTGATGGGATTGAAGGCCGATAAATCCCCAGGGCCTGATGGACTGCATCCCAGAGTACTTAAGGAGGTGGCCTTGGAAATAGTGGATGCATTGACAGTCATTTTCCAACATTCCATTGACTCTGGATCAGTTCCTATGGAGTGGAGGGTAGCCAATGTAACCCCACTTTTTAAAAAAGGAGGGAGAGAGAAAACAGGGAATTACAGACTGGTCAGCCTGACATCGGTAGTGGGTAAAATGATGGAATCAATTATTAAGGATGTCATAGCAGTGCATTTGGAAAGAGGTAATATGATAGGTCCAAGTCAGCATGGATTTGTGAAAGGGAAATCATGCTTGACAAATCTTCTGGAATTTTTTGAGGATGTTTCCAGTAGAGTGGACAAGGGAGAACCAGTTGATGTGGTATATTTGGACTTTCAGAAGGCTTTCGACAAGGTCCCACACAAGAGATTAATGTGCAAAGTTAAAGCACATGGGATTGGGGGTAGTGTGCTGACATGGATTGAGAACTGGTTGTCAGACAGGAAGCAAAGAGTAGGAGTAAATGGGTACTTTTCAGAATGGCAGGCAGTGACTAGTGGGGTACCGCAAGGTTCTGTGCTGGGGCCCCAGCTGTTTACACTGTACATTAATGATTTAGACGAGGGGATTAAATGTAGTATCTCCAAATTTGCGGATGACACTAAGTTGGGTGGCAGTGTGAGCTGCAAGGAGGATGCTATGAGGCTGCAGAGCGACTTGGATAGGTTAGGTGAGTGGGCAAATGCATGGCAGATGAAGTATAATGTGGATAAATGTGAGGTTATCCACTTTGGTGGTAAAAACAGAGAGACAGACTATTATCTGAATGGTGACAGATTAGGAAAAGGGGAGGTGCAAAGAGACCTGGGTGTCATGGTACATCAGTCATTGAAGGTTGGCATGCAGGTACAGCAGGCGGTTAAGAAAGCAAATGGCATGTTGGCCTTCATAGCGAGGGGATTTGAGTACAAGGGCAGGGAGGTGTTGCTACAATTGTACAGGGCCTTGGTGAGGCCACACCTGGAGTATTGTGTACAGTTTTGGTCTCCTAACCTGAGGAAGGACATTCTTGCTATTGAGAGAGTGCAGCGAAGGTTCACCAGACTGATTCCCGGGATGGCGGGACTGACCTATCAAGAAAGACTGGATCAACTGGGCTTGTATTCACTGGAGTTCAGAAGAATGAGAGGGGACCTCATAGAAACGTTTAAAATTCTGACGGGGTTAGACAGGTTAGATGCAGGAAGAATGTTCCCAATGTTGGGGAAGTCCAGAACCAGGGGACACAGTCTAAGGATAAGGGGGAAGCCATTTAGGACCGAGATGAGGAGGAATTTCTTCACCCAGAGAGTGGTGAATCTGTGGAATTCTCTACCACAGAAAGTTGTTGAGGCGAATTCACTAAATATATTCAAAAAGGAGTTAGATGAAGTCCTTACTACTAGGGGAATCAAGGGGTATGGTGAGAAAGCAGGAATGGGGTACTGAAGTTGCATGTTCAGCCATGAACTAATTGAATGGCGGTGCAGGCTAGAAGGGCCGAATGGCCTACTCCTGCACCTATTTTCTATGTTTCTATGTTTCTATGTTTCTACCTTGGCCCCGATGAAAGTGCCAATGCCGGGTTGAAATAATGAGTCAAATTTGTCCAGGACCTGTGAGCATGATACTCGCTCTACAGAGGAAATTGCATTGACATCGCCCCATTTCCAGTTCATGACAGCAAGCCAACTCCTCCAGAGTAGTGCGGGATCGTCCCCCGGGACAACCCAGAGTGGCAACCTGTTCTCCGAATCTTTGTGGGTCACGACTACCGTGGCGCTGCCGAGCACCGGAATGATCTCCTTTGTGTATGTCCGTAGCTGTGCGTCAATCGGCGATAAATTTGGCCTCCTGGCCTTGGACACCCACAACTTTTCGAACTGTTTGATACCCATCAGGGACTGGCTGGCCCCCGTGTCTAACTCCATTGATACTGGGATGCCATTGAGGAGCACTTTCATCATTATTGGTGGCGTCCTGGTATATGAACTGTATACGTGCTCCACATGAACTCGCTGAACTTCAGCTTCGAGCTATTTCCCCCAGCGTTCATTTCTGCAATTTCTGCAGGTATTTTGCTCATCTCTGCAAACTCCGGCTAAGTGTGTGCCTCCATGCCTCCAACATGAGCTGTTGTTGGAAACAAAAGGTCCCTTGCCAGTCGATCGTCCCTGACTGCCCCTGTGACTGTCCTTGAAAGCGCCATTAACAGGTGTTGATGGCCCCATTACTGGCCGCATTGTCCCTTGCAATGGCGTGAATCACCGTTCAACTTGCCATTGTCTCTGTCGAACTCCCCCTCTGGGTTCGACTACATGTTGGGGCATGCCCGATTACCCTTGTCTGCCTAGAGAACTGTGTGCTGCTTTAACAATGTTGAATCTCTGTCCCAACCATTCCTTAACACAGTACCTCTCGTCTGTTCTGCTAGTGGCCATGCTCGCGTGGTTTAAATCCCAGTTTCTTGTCGCCATTGATACGTCCTTACTATACAGTATAAATGCACACGAGGCCCATGCTTGAGAGAAAGTCAGTCTGTTACCTGTCTTTTATTTCTTAGCACTCAAGTAATCGAAGTGGGTGGAGCTTCCCCTTTTATACCTGAAGGTCCAGGTTAGGAGTGTCTCCCACAAGTTCACCACCTAGTGGTCATTGTTCTCACAGTGTACAATTTAGGTCAGATTATACATGGGTTACAATGCTGGTTGAATACATGACAAGGCCCACCAACGCGAAGACGGAGGCAATCGAGAACGTACCGAGGCCACAGAACGTGACGGAGCTGCGGTCATTTCTGGGACTCCTGAACTACTTTGGTAACTTCTTACCAGGTCTCAGCACACTGCTAGAACCACTACATGTCTTACTATGAAAAGGGGCGAATGGGTTTGGGGCAAAAGCCAAGAAAAGCCTTTGTAAAAATGAGAAAATTGTTATGCTCAAACAAATTACTTGTGTTGTATGATCCATGTAAACGTTTGGTACTAGCATGTGATACGTCGTCATATGGCGTCGGGTGTGTATTGCAACAAGCTAATTATTTCGGGAAACTGCAACTAGTTGCTTATGCATCCAGGAGTCTGTCTAAGGCCGAGAGAGCCTACAGCATGATTGAGAAAGAAGCGTTAGCGTGATCCTATGGGATAAAGAAAATGCATCAATATCTGTTTGGGCTAAAATTCGAATTGGAAACTGACTATAAGCCACTTATATTCCTGTTTTCTGAGAGTAAAGGAATAAATATCAACGTATCGGCCCGCATCCAGAGGGCGCTCACGTTGTCCGCATACAACTATGCCATCCGCCACAGGCCAGGCACAGAAAACTGCGCCGATGCTCTCAGTAGGCTGCCATTGCCCCCCACGGGGGTGGAAATGGTGCAGCCCGCAGATCTAGCCATGGTTATGGAAGCATTTGAGAGTGAGCAATCACCCGTCACTGCCCGGCAGATCAAAACCTGGACAAGCCAGGACCCCTTATTATCTCTAGTCAAAAGCTGTGTGCTTCATGGGAGCTGGTCCAGTGTCCCAGTGGAAATGCAGGAAGAGATAAAGCCGTTCCAGCGGCGCAAAGAAATGTCTATACAGGCAGACTGCCTTCTGTGGGGCAATCGAGTAGTGGTCTCCAAGAGGGGCAGAGACACCTTCATCAATGACCTCCACAGTACCCACCCAGGCATCGTAATGATGAAAGCGATAGCCAGATCCCACGTGTGGTGGCCCGGTATTGATGCGGACTTAGAGTCCTGCGTTCACAGATGTAATACATGTTCGCAGTTAAGCAATGTACCCAGGGAGGCGCTGCTAAGTTTATGGTCTTGGCCCTCCAAACCGTGATCTAGGGCACACGTCGACTATGCAGGCCCGTTCTTGGGTAAAATGTTCCTTGTGGTTGTAGACGCGTACTCCAAGTGGATTGAAAGTGAGATAATGTCGGCTAGCACGTCCGCTGCCACTACTGAAAGCCTGCGGGCCATGTTTGTCACACACGGCTTACTCGATGTCCTGGTGAGCGACAACGGGCCATGTTTTACCAGTACTGAGTTCAAAGAATTCATGACCCGTAATGTTAACCCGTAAACATGTCACATCTGCCCCGTTTAAACCAGTGTCCAATGGTCAGGCAGAGACAGCAGTGCAAACCATCAAGCAAGGCTTGAAGAGGGTGGCTGAAGGCTCACTGCAGACTCACCTATCCCGAGTCCTGCTTAGCTACCGCACGAGACCCCACTCACTCACTGGGATCCCACCTGCTGAACTGCTCATGTTCGTTCACCCTGATCTACATGAACAGGTAGAGAGCAGGCGGCTTCAACAAAGTGCATACCAGGATAGCGCAAATGTGTCACGCGAGATTGAAATCAACGATCCTGTATTTGTATTAAATTATGGACAAGGTCCTAAGTGGCTTCCCGGCACAGTCATGGCCAAAGAGGGGAGCAGGGTGTTTCGGGTCAAACTTTCAAATGGACTCATTCACCGGAAATACTTGGACCAAATTAAACTCAGATTCACGGACTATCCTGAGCAACCCACCTTGGACCCTAACTTTTTTGATCCCCCAACATACACACCAGTGGCAACCGGCACCACGGTTGACCACGAAGCAGAACCGATCATCCACAGCAGCCCTGCAGGGCCCAACACACCAGGCAGCCCAGCAAGGCCAGCTGCACAGCAGCCCAGCAAGGGCCCAACAAATGATTCAACAACACCAGCTTTCACACCGAGACGATCATCCAGGGCAAGAAGGGCCCGAGATTGACTCACATTGTAAATAGTTACACTATTGACTTTGTGGGGGAGTGTAGTTATATATGTGGATTTGTATTTACTCTGTACAGCCACCAGAGGGCTCATTCCCCGGAGTCCCAAGGGATCCCATAATCCCTTGGGAGCACAGGTATTTAAGGAGGTTTCACAGGTTGGAGAGGCAATCTGGAGACCTGCAATAAGAGACTAAGGTCACACTTCACTTTGAGCTCACAGTGTTCAGTCTGACTCTTTCTCCATACACAACAGGGTGGGCTTCCCACACCCTCCCTATGTCAAATCAACCCAGCATGACTTGACTTCCTGCAGGAGGGAGGCATTTTTCCTCATCCGAGAACCTCCTGGTTCTTTTGCGTTCTCCAATTTGTTCCTATCCCACCTCACTGCTCTCTCCAGCGTCAGTCTACACAGCGTGCTGTGATGCCTCCTCCTCGCTTTCCATTGTAGGCCAAATTCGGGCAAATATGTGGCTGGTAACAGCTACTTTTTGTTTTCCTACTTGCTGTGAAGCTCTAAAGTCTCCCTCCTTCCTCCCCAAGCAGCCACACCACACCCAGACATGCCTTCAGTCCCTCTGAGCTCCCTCTCTCCCTGTCTCCTCTTCTGCACATGTCATGATGACTCTTGACCTCCTGAATCGCGGGAATCGAGCGTTGCAATGCAGTTGCTAAGGACAGCCACACTTTACAGCAGAAGGTCAAAAAGATTTAACGCTACCGCCCATTTTATATCGCTCGCGGTAACGCCCATTTTCAAAAATGAAGACTAGGTGCTTTGAGAATGGGCGAGAAGCCGGCGATCTGAAAACCCTTTCTTACTGCCCACGCTGGAAATAACGCCCATTTTTAGGCGATAAGCACAAAAGTGGAGGTTCTTAGAATAAGGGGCCGCCCATTTGAAACTGAGATGAGGAGGAATTTCTTCTCTCAGAGGGTTGTAAGTCTGTGGAATTCTCTGCCCCAGAGAGCTGTGGAGGCTGGGTCATTGAATATATTTAAGGTGGAGATACAGATTTTTGAGCGATAAGGGAATAAGGAGTTATGGGGAGTGGGTGGGGAAGTGGCGCTGAGTCCATGATCAGATCAGCTCGAGGGGCCAAATTTCTTATTTCTTATGTTCTTATAACATGTAGTTCGGGACCTGGAATATTAGGTCCTTCATTGAAACACCAGTAAACTCATCCCTTTTTGGCGTGGAAGCAAGTCATCCTCGATACGAGAGATCGTCTATGATGATGATGCAGCAAGTGGCAGATGTGCAGCCAGTGAGAGATATGCAGCCAGTGGGAGATAAGCAACCAGTGGGAGATATGCAGTCAGTGGAAGATATGCAGCCAGTGGGAGATATGCAGCCAGTGGGAGATATGCAGCCAGTGGGAGATGTGCAGTCAGTGGGAGATGTGCAGCCAGTGGGAGATATACAACCAGTGAGAGATATGCAGCCAGTGAGAGATATGCAGTCAGTGGGAGATGTGCAGCTTGTGAGAGACATGCAGCCAGTGGGAGATATGCAGCCAGTGGGAGATATGCAGCCAGTGGGAGATATGCAGCCAGTGGGAGATATGCAGCCAGTGGGAGATGTGCAGCTTGTGGGAGATATACAGCCAGTGAGAGACATGCAGCCAGTGGGAGATATGCAGCCAGTGGGAGATATGCAGCCAGTGGGAGATATGCAGCCAGTGGGAGATATGCAGCAAGTGGAAGATATGCAGCCAGTGCAGTCAACATCAAGCAGTAAAGGTGTTCACTGTGTGGTTAAGGATGGGGATTTTATTGAGATCACTAACGGGTCTAACACTGAGATTAAAGCCGCTCCAGTCAGCATGATCTCGGGGTGTTTCTGTATCCGTGCAGTCCCCGGGTCATTACATTACGATTCATACAGAGACTCACACACATGAATATAATGAACATATCTTCTACTTATGAAGTTGCTCATAAATAAATAATATCCAAATCCATTGAGATTTACATGAGTATTTCTTCGAAACAGATAGATGGAGCTAGTGAGCTAGTGTTGAACGGAGAGAGCCTGGCAGTGGGATTAGTTTGGGATTGATACAGGGCTGTGGGAAGGGTCGTGCGAGATTTGCCAAATCTCTTTAGTGAACGCTGGACCTGCTTCTGTCTGGGGTAAACATCTGATGAAGGGTCGTCGACCCAAAAGGTTAACTCTCTATTATGTCTGTAGTGTACTTATGAATGACTCCACGAGGCAATGTGTTGTACTCAAACTGTAGAACCTTGGTCCTTTATTCGTAACTCCAGAGTGAGGCAGCCGCATGGTGGCTCCCCTTTTATACAGCCCCTGCCACCAGGGCAGGAAACCCCGGTCTCCATCAGTTGCTCCCTCTAGTGGTGCCAGCATAGTATATACACAGTGTAAACCTTATTGATAGTACATCAGGTAAACAAGTCTCCATCTTATGCAACTGTACAGTGACTACACAGAGAATATATCTATTGTCTGCATATATAACACTCTGTTTCTCTCCACAGACGCTGCCCGACCCGCTGAGATTTCCAGCATTTTCTGTTTTTATTTCAGATTCCAGCATCAGCAGTATTTAGCTTTTGTATTAGTGTTTATTTCACTGCTGCTTCTCTTCGAGGAATGCCCACCTTGAAGCTCTGCTCCTCCCTCAGACAGGATTTCTGTTTCTCTTTTACCTTGTTCACCTTCATTTTGCAGTCTGCCTCCCTTCTCGTGTTTGATCAAGTACCATCTCATTTTTGCCCATCATCCCTTTTGTCTCTCTAATCTCTCCTGCCTTCCACCCTATCACAAACCTTCCCTTCTGTTCTTTCCTCCCCTCCCCTTTCCCTGCCCCTTGCATTTCCTTATCAATCTGTTATATCTCAAACTTTTCCAGTTCTGACAAAGGAGCATCGACCTGAAACGTTAACTCTGTTTCTCTCCACAGATGCTGCCTGTCCCTCTGAGATTTCCAGCATTCTCTGTTTTTAACTCAAGCAGAGTGCTGGGCCTAGCGATCATGGCACCAACCGCGCAACCACAGCGTCCACAGGGTGGAGAGAACGGGAGGTTTCTCTCAGGAGCAGCCGGCCACCTCCCTTTTAACTTGCGGGGCCAGCCGCTGGGTGCGCGCCCCCTGAACCTGGCACTGTCATCGCCCGGCGCAACTTCAGGGGCGAAACCCAATCTCGGGGCCAGGGCGCTCACGGGGCGATGTGCACGGCCAGTGACGCCATGATCTCCGGGCGCAGGAGAGCGGGGCGCAGCGCCTTAGCGTGGCGCGAACATCCCGCTGAATTTAGCAGGAGTCATTAGCTGCGCACCATCTGGTCACAAAGTCATTTGTGTCCCCTTTGCGCCATCTAGGGGCACTAACAGGAGGCACAAATGAGCCCAATTTCTCCCCCTCGGTAGTTAGGTTCCCCTCAGCCAGCTCTGGGAGCGAATCACCCTCCCGGCCAGAGGCAGTGTCCTATGGCCCCGATCGCCAGGCTCTGCTCGACCTGCCGGTGGGACTGGGCGACCAGCGACTGAGCGACCGGACATTGCAGGTCAGCCTGGCGCTGGAGAGGGTCCTCAGCACCCGCCCCATCTTCTGGTACATGATAGTCTGGCTTGGCCAGAGATGGCTGACCGGGTCGGTCACTGTGGCCGGAGAGAGTAGACCCATCAGTCACTGTGGCTGGAGAGTGCTGACCCATCAGTCACTGTGGCCGGAGAGAGCTGACCCGTCAGTCACTGTGGCCGGAGAGAGCTGACCCGTCAGTCACTGTGGCCGGAGAGAGCTGACCCGTCAGTCACTGTGGCCGGAGAGAGCTGACCCGTCAGTCACTGTGGCCGGAGAGAGCTGATCCATTAGTCATTGTGGCCGGAGAGAGTAGACCCATCAGTCACTGTGGCTGGAGAGTGTTGACCCATCAGTCACTGTGGCCGGAGAGAGCTGACCCGTCAGTCACTGTGGCCGGAGAGAGCTGACCCGTCAGTCACTGTGGCCGGAGAGAGCTGACCTGTCAGTCACTGTGGCCGGAGAGAGCTGACCCGTCAGTCACTGTGGCCGGAGAGAGCTGATCCATTAGTCATTGTGGCCGGAGAGAGCTGACCCATCAGTCACTGTGGCCGGAGAGTGCTGACCCGTCAGTCACTGTGGCCGGAGAGAGCTGACCCATCAGTCACTGTGGCCGGAGAGAGCTGATCCATTAGTCACTGTGGCCGGAGAGAGCTGACCCATCAGTCACTGTGGCCGGAGAGTGCTGACATGTCAGTCACTGTGGCCGGAGAGAGCTGACCCATCAGTTACAGTGGCCGGAGAGAGCTGACCCATCAGTCACTGTGGCCAGAGAGAGCTGACCTGTCAGTCACTGTGGCCGGAGAGAGCTGACCCCTCAGTCACTGTGGCCGGAGAGCTGACCCGTCAGTCACTGTGGCCGTAGAGAGCTGACCCGTCAGTCACTGTGGCCGGAGAGAGCTGACCCGTCAGTCACTGTGGCCGGAGAGAGCTGACCTGTCAGTCACTGTGGCCGGAGAGAGCTGACCCGTCAGTCACTGTGGCCGGAGAGAGCTGACCCGTCAGTCACTGTGGCCGGAGAGAGTTGACCCATCAGTCACTGTGGCCGGAGAGTGCTGACATGTCAGTCACTGTGGCCGGAGAGAGCTGACCCGTCAGTCACTGTGGCCGGAGAGAGCTGACCCGTCAGTCACTGTGGCCGGAGAGAGCTGACCCGTCAGTCACTGTGGCCGGAGAGAGCTGACCCGTCAGTCACTGTGGCCGGAGAGAGCTGACCCGTCAGTCACTGTGGCCGGAGAGAGCTGACCCGTCAGTCACTGTGGCCGGAGAGAGCTGACCCATCAGTTACAGTGGCCGGAGAGAGCTGACCCATCAGTCACTGTGGCCGGAGAGAGCTGACCTGTCAGTCACTGTGGCCGGAGAGAGCTGACCCCTCAGTCACTGTGGCCGGAGAGAGCTGACCCGTCAGTCACTGTGGCCGGAGAGTGCTGACCCTTCAGTCACTGTGGCCGGAGAGAGCTGACCCGTCAGTCACTGTGGCCAGAGCATGTGGACTAAAAGCCTTCATAAAGGTATCACTATCGGCTTAGTTCTTTAACATTTGGGATCAGATTGAATCCAGTCTCAGCAGTGACCGGCCCCCGCCCTTCCCCATCCATCCCCCAGTGAGGGTCAGTGAGGGGTCAGTGAGGTTAAGTGAGGGGTCAGTGAGGGTTCAGAGGGTCAGTGAGAGGTCAGTGAGGGATCAGTGAGGGGTCAGAGCGTCAGTGAGAGGTCAGTGAGGGGTTAGTGGGTCAGTGAGGGGTCAGTGAGGGGTCAGTGAGGGGTCAGTGTCGGGGAACTGCCTGCCTCTTCCTACCCTCCCGGGTGGCCACCCAGTTTCTATCGTGAATACTATCTGGCTGTGGGGTGAGCACATTGTGAAACCTGCGATCCAGGAGGCACTCAGCTGCCCCTCCGCCCTGCAGTGGACTCAGCTGCCCCTCAAGCTCCACATACCTCAGACTGAGTTCGAACGGCTGGAGGCACTTCCTGCAAACCTGGGCCTCTGGGACACGGCAACGTCCTAACCTTCCCTCACACCGCAGGAAGTGCCGGCTGTGGGCCGCAGATGCCTCTCCATGCTAATTAGAAATTTTTTTAAAAACTCCTTAGACATAAGGTAATTATTTATATAATTGGTATTAAAAACAAAAGAACATAAGAAATAGGAGCAGGAGTAGGTCATTCGGCCCCTCGAGCCTGTTCCGCCATTCAGTGAGATCCTGGCTGATCTTATACCTCAACTCCACTTTCCTGCACTTTCCTCATATCCCTTGATTCCCAAATATCCAAAAATCCATCGATCTCTGTCTTGAATATACTCAAAGGCTGAGGGCTAGAGCTTCCATTTTTGAGCTTATCGCCCAAAAATGGGTCTTACTTCCGGCGTGGGTGGTAAAAAAGGGTTTTCAGATCGCTGGCTTCTCGCCCATTCTCAAAACACCTAGTTTACATTTTTGAAAATGGGCATTACCGCGAGCAATATCAAATGGGCGGCAGCGTAAAATTTTTTTGACCTTCTGCTGTAAAGTGTGGCTGTCCTTAGCAACGGCATGGCAACGCTCGATTCCCGCACTTCAGGAGGTCAAGGGTCATGATGACATACGCAGAAGTGGAGACAGAGAGAGAGGGAGCTCAGAGGCACCGAAAGCATGTGTGGCTGTGGTGTGTGCTTGTCTGGCTGTTGTGGAAGGCACGACGGAGATTCACCAGCAGCAAAAAGCCTACTTAGCAGCAAGAACATAGTTGCCGCTGAGTTTTTGTCCAATAAATAAGATATAACATGGAAGGGATGGAGGAGGCCCTGATGCTGGTAGCCAGGAACAGTGGTGGCAGAGAGCTCCCAGTGGTCCCCGAGCACGGCACTCCACCCCTAGGTTCTGCACCACCAGTGCGAACGACAGATGAGAGCAAGGACCAAGATCCTGCTTCTGCATCAGAGAATGTTACCGCGATGGCATTCCCCCACTCCTGTCCCCGTGCACCTACCACATCTGCCTTCATCCCCCTCCCCCCCCCAATGAGGCATCACCTGAGAAGCTCCTCGGCCAGGCGCCGTGGAGCGAGGAGGGGTAGGGGTAGAGGTAGGGAGAAGAAAGAGAGGGGGGAAGGAAAGTGAGGTGCATGTGTGCAGGTGTTATATCTCCATCTGGGGGTATGCAATTTGTTGCAATGTATGGGGGCTGGGGACCACGCTCCTGCTTTGCCTTTGTATTCTGTGTTGCTGGACATGTTGACCATGTGATTTATGTCAATGGTGAAAAAGGTGGGGTGTGGGCGGGGGATGGGTGTTATTGCCTGTGATGCTTATGATTTCAGACCAATGTTGGTATTAAACTTTTGTTATTGAACATAACCTTGTTGCGCATTGTCTCAGATAGCTGGTTACACTCTGGTGATTCCTTACCGTGAAAGGGTTAAATACAACTTATCAATCAAAGTAAACTTTAACTGGCACCAAGGTGATGGGCACCATTAATGTCTGAGCTGCACATACACAGCAGTGTGTCAGCGTTGTCACTCACATCAGCGCTCTATCAGGCAGATCTTTCCGATATCAGCTCCTCACGTAAGAGTGGGATTTAACAAATGCCAATCACACCGCTGGCATCCGTCCCAGTTAGTTCCATTTTTTGTGGGCGTTTTTTTGAGTGAACGATATTTGAGTGGGTGAAATTGATGCTGGGCAATTTCCATGGCCGCTAGTTTGGGTAAATATGTTCTTTACGACAAAAAACATGCACCGGGCGTTATTATTGAATCTTGGCATTAAGTCCATGAGGAAAGTAACGCTGAGTGATAATATGGGCGTTGAAATCGCCCATTCTGCTGATTCCGCCCCAAAAAAGTGGGCGGGCAGTAATATTATTTCCCGGCGTTAAGACCTTGGGGAAAGTAACGCTCAGTGATAAGTCTCCCAAAATGGGCGATATCTGGGCATTATACGTAATTTCAGCGGTAAAATGGGCGTTAAGTGGGCGTTAAGCATGCAAAATAAGTGGAGGTTCTAGCCCTGAGTCTCCACAGCCCTCTGGGGTAGAGAATTCAAAAGATTCACCACCCTCTGAGTGAAGAAGTTTCTCCTCATCTCAGTCCTAAATAAGAAATAGGAGCAGGAGTCGGCCACCTGGCCCCTCGAGCCTGCTCCGCCATTCAATAAGATCATGGCTGATCTGATCATGGACTCAGCTCCAATTTCCCTGTCCGCTCCCCATAACCCTTTATTCCCTTATCACTCAAAAATCTGTCTGTCTCCGTCTTAAATATATTCAATGTCCCAGCTTCCACAGCTCTCTGGGGCAGCGAATTCCACAGATTTACAACCCTCAGAGAAGAAATTCCTCCTCATTTCAGTTTTAAATGGGTGGCCCCTTATTCTGAGACTATGCCCCCTAGTTTTAGTTTCCCCTATGAGTGGAAATATCCGCTCTGCATCCACCTTGTCGAGCCCCCTCATTATCTTATAAGATCACCTCTCATTCTTCTGAACTCCAATGTGTATAGGCCCAACCTGCTCAACCTATCTTCATAAGTCAACCCCCTCATCTCCAGAATCAGCCTAATGAACCTTCTCTGAAAAGCCTCCAATACAAGTATATCCTTCCTTAAATATGGAGACCAAAACTGTACGCAGTACTCCAGGTGTGGCCTCACCAATACCCTGTACAGTTGTAGCAGGACTTCTCTGCTTTTATACTCCATCCCCCTTGCAATAAAGGCCAACATTCCATTTGCCTTCCTGATTACTTGCTGTACCTGCATACTAACTTTTTGTGTTTCATTCACTGCAGCACTTTGTAATCTCTCTCCATTTAAATAATAATTTGCCTTTTTATTTTTCCTGCCAAAGTGGATAACCTCACATTTTCCCACATTATACTCCATCTGCCAAATTTTTGCCCACTCACTTAGCCTGTCTATATCTCTTTGCAGATTTTTTGTGTCCCCCTCACAATTTGCTTTCCCACCCATCTTTGTATCATCAGCAAACTTGGCTACATTACACTCGGTCCCTTCATCCAAGTCATTAATATAGATTGTAAATAGTTGAGGCCCCAGCATCGATCTCTGTAGCACCCCACTAGTTACTGTTTGCCAACTGGAAAATGACCCTTTTATCCCAACTCTCTGTTTCCTGTTAGTTAGCCAATCCTCTATCCATGCCAATATATTACCCCCAACCCCAAATTGATCATAAAATACTATCTTTAAATTCTTTTCTGAAAAAAACACCCACAGAGCCGTATAATGATTTTTTAGTTTAGATTTAAAATACTCTTTTAGGGGAGTCATGGTGTGTCGGCGAGAGGCTCGGGAGGTGCGTGGAGAGACATGGCTTGTGCAGCTGCAGGGAGAAGGCAAAAAAGAAGTAGAAAGAAATCGAACGGTGACATCACAGCCAAGGGGGTAAGTGATTGGCTGGTGATTGGTGAGTAGCTTTTCTTTTTCTTTCTTTATCAGTAAGTAACATTTAGCATTGCTGTTGCCAACTTAAGTGTATCTAAGGGTTAAGTCATGGAAGGAGAGCTCGGACACATGTTATGCTCCTCCTGTACTATGTGGGAAATCAGGGACGCTTCCGGTGTCCCTGACGACTACGTGTACGGGAAGTGTATCCACCTCCAGCTCCTGATGGATCACATTGCGGCACTGGAGCTGCTGGTGGATTCACTCTGGAGCATGCACGATGCTGAGAATGACGTGAATAGCATGTTTAGCGAGTTGGTCACACTGCAGGTAAAGGGTACTCAGCCAGATAGGGAATGGAAGACCAACAGGAAGAGCAGTGAAAGGAAGGTAGTGCAGGGGTCCCCTGCGGTCATCCCCCTGCAAAACAGATATACCGCTTTGGGTACTGTTGAGGGAGATCATCAGGGGAGGGCAGCAGCAGCCAAGTTCATGGCACCATGGGTGGTTCTGCTGCACAGGAGGGCAGGAAAAAAGAGTGGGAGAGCTATAGTGATAGGGGATTTGATTGTAAGGGGAATAGATAGGCGTTTCTGCGGCCGCAACTGAGACTCCAGGATGGTATATTGCCTCCTGGTGCAAGGGTCAAGGATGTCTCGGAGCAGGTGCAGGACATTCTGAAAAGGGAGGGTGAACAGCCAGTTGTCGTGGTACACATAGGTACCAACGATATAGGTAAAAAATGGGATGAGGTCCTACGAGACGAAATTAGGGAGCTAGAAGCTAAATTAAAAAGTAGTACCTCAAAAGTAGTAATCTCAGGATTGCTACCATTGCCATGTGCTAGTCAGAGTAGGAATCGCAGGATAGCTCAGATGCTTGAGGAGTGGTGCAGAAGGGAGCGATTCAAATTCCTGAGGCATTGAAACTGGTTCTGGGGGAGGTGGGACCAGTACAAACCGGAGGGTCAATACCTGGGCAGGACCGGAACCAATGCCCTAGGTTGCATGTGCTGTTGGGGAGGAGTTAAACTAATATGGCAGGGGGATGGGAACCTATGCAGGGAGGCAGAGGGAAACAAAAGGGAGACAGAGGCAAAAGATAGAAAGGAGAATAGTAAAAGTGGAGGGCAGAGAATCCCAAGGCAAAAAACTAATAGGGCCATATTACAGCAAAATTCTAAAGGGGCAAGGTGTATTAAAAAGACAAGCCTGAAGGCTCTGTGCCTCAATGCGAGGAGTATTCGGAATAAGGTGGACGAATTAACTGCGCAGATAGCAGTTAATGGATATGATGTAATTGGCATCACAGAGACATGGCTCCAGGGTGACCAAGGCTGGAAACTCAACATCCAGGGGTATTCAGCATTCCTGAAGGATAGACAGAAAGGAAAAGAAGGTGGGGTGGCGTTGCTGGTTAAAGAGGAAATTAACACAATAGTAAGGAAGGACATTAGCCTGGATAATGTGGAATCGGTATGGGTGGAGCTGCGGAATACAAAAGGGAAGAAAACGCTGGTGGGAGTTGTGTACAAACCACCAAACAGTAGTAGTGAGGTTGGCGAAAGCATAAAGCAAGAAATAAGGGATGTGTGCAATAAAGGTACAGCAGTTATCATGGGCGACTTTAATTTACATATAGATTGGGTTAACCAAACTGGTAGCAATGCGGTAGAGGAGGATTTCCTGGAGTGTATTAGGGATGGTTTTCTTGACCAATATGTGGAGGAACCGACTAGAGAGCTGGCCATCCCAGACTGGGTGATGTGTAATGAGAAGGGACTAATTAGCAATCTTGTTGTGCGAGGCCCCTTGGGGAAGAGTGATCATAATATGGTAGAATTCTTTATTAAGATTGAGAGTGACACAGTGAATTCAGAAACTAGAGTCCTAAACGTAAGGAAAGCTAACTTCGATGGCATGAGGCATGAATTGGCTAGAATAGACAGGCAAATGATACTTAAAGGGTTGACAGTGGATAGGCAATGGCAAACATTTATAGATCACATGGAAGAACTTCAACATTTGTACATCCCTGTCTGGAGTAAAAATAAAACAAGGAAGGTGGCTCAACCATGGCTAACAAGGGAAATTAAGGATAGTGTTAGATCCAAGGAAGAGGCATATAAATTGGCCAGAAAAAGTAGCAAACCTGAGGACTGGGAGAAATTTAGAATTCAGCAGAGGAGGATAAAGGGTTTAATTAGGAGGGAGAAAATAGAGTATGAGAGGAAGCTTGCCGGGAACATAAAAACTGACTGCAAAAGCTTCTATAGATATGTGAAGAGAAAAAGATTGGTGAAAAATAAGTAGGTCCCTTGCAGTCGGATTCAGGTGAATTAATAATGGGGAACAAAGAAATGGCAGACCAATTGAACAAATACTTTGGTTCTGTCTTCACGAAGGAAGACACAAATGACCTTCCGGATGTACTAGGGGACCGAGGGTCCAGTGAGAAGGAGGAACTGAAGGAAATCCTTATTAGGTGGGAAATTGTGTTGGGGAAATTGATGGGATTGAAGGCCGATAAATCCCCAGGGCCTGATTGTCTGCATCTCAGAGTACTTAAGGAAGTGGCCCTAGAAATAGTAGATGCATTGGTAATCATTTTCCAACAGTCTATCGACTCTGGATCAGTTCCTATGGACTGTTAATGTAACACCACTTTTTAAAAAAGGAGGGAGTGAAAACGGGTAATGAAAGACCGTTAGCCTGACATCAGCAGTGGGGAAAATGTTGGAATCTATTATTAAGGATGAAATAGCAGCGCATTTGGAAAGCGGTGACAAGATCGGTCAAAGTCAGCATTGATTTATGAAAGGGAAATCATGCTTGACCAATCTTCTGGAATTTTTTGAGGATGCAACTAGTAGAGTGGACAAGGGAGAACCAGTGGATGTGGTATATTTGGACTTTCAAAAGGCCTTTGACAAGGTACCACATAAAAGATTGATGTACAAGATCAAGGCACATGTTATTGGGGGTAATATACTGGCGTGGATAGAGAATTGGTTGGCAGGCAGGAAGCAGAGAGTCGGGATAAACAGGTCCTTTTCAGAATGGGAGGCTGTAACTAGTGGAGTACCGCAGGGCTCAGTGCTGGGACCCCAGCTCTTCACAATATACATTAATGATTTGGATGAAGAATTGAGTGTAATATCTCCAAGTTTGCAGATGACACTAAACTGGGTGGCGGTGAGGTGTGAGGAGGATGCTAAGAGGCTGCAGGGTGATTTGGACAGGTTAGGAGAGTGGGCAAATGCATGGCAGATGCAGTATAATGTGGATAAATGTGAGGTTATCCACTTTGGGGGCAAAAACACAAAGGCAGAATATTATCTGAATGGCGGCAGATTAGGAAAAGGGGAGGTGCAACGAGACCTGGGTGTCATGATTCATCAGTCATTGAAAGTTGGCATGCAGGTACAGCAGGCGGTGAAGAAGGCAAATGGCATGTTGGCCTTCATAGCTAGGGGATTTGAGTATAGGAGCAGGGAGGTCTTACTGCAATTGTACTGGGCCTTGGTGAGGCCTCACCTGGAATATTGTGTTCAGTTTTAGTCACCTAATCTGAGGAAGGATGTTCTTGCTATTGAGGGAGTGCAGCGAAGGTTCACCAGACTGATTCCAGGGATGGCTGGACTGACATATGAGGAGAGACTGGATCAACTGGGCCTTTATACACTGGAGTTTAGAAGGATGAGAGGGGTTCTGACGGGACGGGATAGGTTAGATGCGGGAAGAATGTTCCCGATGTTGGGGAAGTCCAGAACCAGGGGACATAGTCTTAGGATAAGGGATAGGCCATTTAGGACTGAGATGAGGAGAAACTTCTTCACTCAGAGAGTTGTTAACCTGTGGAATTCCCTGCCGCAGAGAGTCGTTGATGCCAGTTCATTGGATATATTCAAGAGGGAGTTAGATGTGGCTCTTACGGCTAAAGGGATCAAGGGGTATGGAGAGAAAGCGGGAAAGGGGTACTGAAGTGAATGATCAGCCATGATCATCTTGAATGGTGGTGCAGGCTCGAAGGGCCGAATGGCCTACTCCTGCAACTACTTTCTATGTTTCTATGTTTCTATGTGTCTTGAATCTCCATTCTCTAAATACCCCAGAGAAATCTCCAGTATTACAGTTGTCTAATTGGACCAACTCCTCCCCTTTCTCCAGCAGAAAGCTTGGAAAAGCAAGGCGCATTATATCTCCTTTGGAGATTTGCGTATTTATTTCTTCCATCCAATCCTGTGGCATTGCCCTCACAATCTTCTCATACATGATCTTAATTGCTTTTTGCTCTCCCTCCTGATCCTCCTCCCAAACCATATCACTCACTACTGCTTCCGGCAACCAACCTGGAATGACCTCACATAATACATCTTTCACATATATAATACCAGAATACCAGCCCTCCTGTATGGCTCAGAGACATGGACCATGTACAGTAGACACCTCAAGTTGCTGGAGAAATACCACCAGCGATGTCTCCGCAAGATCCTACAAATCCCCTGGGAGGACAGGCGCACCAACATCAGCGTCCTCGTCCGGGATAACATCCCCAGCATTGAAGCACTGAGTACACTCGATCAGCTCCGCTGGGCAGGCCACATAGTTCACATGCCAGACATGAGACTCCCAAAGCAAGCGCTCTACTCGGAACTCCTTCATGGCAAACGAGCCAAAGGTGGGCAGCGGAAACGCTACAAGGACACCCTGAAAGCCTCCCTGATAAAGTGCAACATCCCCACAGACACTTGTGAGTCCTTGACCCAAGACCGCCCTAAGTGGAGGATGTGCATCTGAGAGGTCGCTGAGCTCCTCAAGTCTCAATGCCGAGAGCATGCAGAAATCAAGCGTAGGTAGCGGAAAGAGCGTGCGGCAAACCAGTCCCACCCACCCTTTCCTTCAACGACTATCTGTCCCACCTGTGACAGAGTCTGTGGCTCTCGTATTGGACTGTTCAGCCACCTAAGAACTCACTTCAGGAGTGGAAGCAAGTCTTCCTCAATTCCAAGGGATTGCCTATGATGATGATGATCAGCTTTTATAAAAGCTTGATTAAATAATACCTCTCCTTCAATGTTGATACACCTGTTCAAAAATAAGGGCTGTTCTAAAAATTCCTCAGCACCTTTGGGCATAAACTGCACACTTTTTAAACATTGGGCCAACCCCCTTATAAAACCCAGGGAGAGATTTAATCGATTTCAAAATCATATTATTGTATTCCACCTAAAATATTCCATATCCTCCCATCCCACTTAATTTTTTTAAATTCTGGAAACAACTCTTCCAAAAACTTGTATCTGACTTCTGAAGAAATCTTTTCACCCATTTCATTCTAAAGGCTTTTTTCATCAAATCAGTATCTGGGAAATTGAGTGCTCCCTGATTTCTCCGTCCAATGATGGTATTGTAAGCATCCAAGGCTGGCTTCCCTTCCCATAAAAACTTTACACAAGCCTCTCGGATGGACTTTTCAGCCCACTCAGGAATATCCACCACCGTCAATAAGTACCAGAATTCAGATAGCAGGAGAGCTGACACCACTGTCGCTCTTCCTTGCACTTTCAACCACCTCCTTTCCCATCTTCCCAAAATCTTTTAATTTTCATAACCTTTGGTTCCCAATTTAATTGATCCACTTCATCCCTATCCTTCTTACATCCCATATGCACCCCCAGAACTTCCAAAACCTCCACCACCTTCACAGGGCTTTCCTCCAACCACTGCCCCCTACTTCTTCCCACAACCAGGCATTGGGACTTACTATAATTCACTCTGGCTCCTGAAGCTCTACAATACTCCTCCACTACTCCCATAGCTTTCCTCACTGACTCCCCATCTCTCAACGTTAAGGTCGTGTCATCCACATATTGGTGTATCACCGACACCTGCCCGGAACTGGGAACCGCAATCCCGACTATACCTTGTTCCTTTCGCATCATGTAACCTAATGGTTCTGCTATCAATGTGTACAACACTGGGGACAGGGGACAACCCTGTCTCACTGATCTCTGTATTGGAAAATACTTGAATAAAAAAAAAACATTACATTTAACACAGCTAAATATGATTGAATAAAAAATTCTTATCCACGCAATGAAATTTTTCCTGAAACCAAATGCTTCTAAAACCATCAACAAAAACTCATGAGAGACTCTATCAAAGGCTCGGGCCGAAATTCATGCCCGCCAGAAAGCTGGCACACATTCCGTTTTTTAAAAGGTTTTACCGTCGGGTCTGATGAAGCGGGCTTGCAATCGATTTTCTTCTCTTTGCCGTTTTGTTCGGATCGGACCAGAAGTCGGTCATAAGTGGGGTGGGGTGGTAAGTGCTGGTGAGGGGCAGAAGTGGGGCCGGGATGGCAGCGGCGGAGCGGTGGTGACATCAGTGCGCGTGTCCCCTGCTTTAAAGGGGAGAGAAGCAGCGAATAATTAGGATCGGCCACTGGGCCACCAGGGAGGGTTTCGGCCGGGCCAGTGGCCAGGCACCCAAGAGGGGGTGTCAAGCTGCCTGTTGGTGGCCTGGCTGAACCCGCGGGCACAATAATCCGGCCGATCGGGAAGTCGGCCGGCAAAAAAAAAACATGGCGGTTGCGGCAGTGAGCCCTCCCTTTTAATGGCCGCCGCCCTGCTGTGGCTCACACACAAAAAACAAGGGCACTGACAGAGAAAGCTGCCAGGGGCACCGCGCGGCAATTGTAGGATTTTGGACATAAATTTCACGTGATGGAGGCACGGGAGATCAGCGGTGCACGCCTTGATGATGCATTTGGGGTGGTAGTGCGGACCGCCAGAAAAATCCCCGAGCTGAATTTGGATCGTGGCAGCCATTGGACTGGAAGTCGACAGTCGCTCATCTTCTGGCGGTAACGGGCCTTATCCGGACCATGAATTCCAACCCCGCTTTCTTTTAATCCATCTTTAGCACATAAGCTTCCCTCCCACTCTCTTCCATGAGTTCTATCACATCTGGGATTGAGACCACAGAGTCAGCGATGTCCTGGCCTACGACTCCATAGGACTGAGAGGTCGAAACTATTTGCGGCATCACCTCCTTCATACGATTTGCCATAACCCTTGCCAAGATCTTATAATCCACATTTAATAATGTGATGGGCCTCCAAATCTTCAGATCCCTTCTATCCCCTTTATTTTTATGTTAAACTTATGATATCTTTCCTCATAAATGGGGCCAGGTTTTCCTCAGCTTTAATCTCCTCTAAGACCAATGGACTTAAAATCTCTAAAAATTCTGTATAAAATTCTGCACTTAGTCCATCGGAACATGGGTTTTCCCCCTTCAATCCACTTATTCCTACTTTTATTTCCACTAATCCTACTTCTTTCATCCTCCTTTAAACCTTTTTCAATAAAAGCACTAACCTTCTCCATCGCCAATTTGGAAATGTCTTCTTTTGTATATAACTCTTGATAAAAGCTACTAGCCGCCTCCATAATCTCCCCACTTTCATGAATGATTTTTTCCCCCAACCTTCAACTCTCCAATTAATGGAAACCTTTGTCACAACTTCTCATGCTCTAGAAAATATCGAGTGCATCTTTCTCCCTCCAATGCATCTTTAGCCTTTGCACAGAGAATGGCTCCCTTACATTTTTCAGCTTGCTATAATTCCCACTCTTCCTTTAAAACCACCCACTTAGTCTCTGCTCCCTTATCTGCTCCGTCAACCGCTTTGCAGATATCTGTAAACCTTCTCTGTACATTCTCTTCTTGACGCCAGTTAACTGTTGCTTTTTCTTTCCCATAACGCACCGAAAAAACCTTTACCTCATATTTGAAATTGTCCCACCAAACTCTTCCTTCTTTCAAGAATAAAGGTTCCTTCTGAGCATTCTTTATTATATTTAAAATCCCTTCTTTATAAGCAATTTCTTTCAGGTATTAATTGTTTAAAAACCACACCCCTGGACCGATCTTAACTCTGCTGTTCCTAATTTTAAGAACCAAAGCCGAGTGGTCACTAAAAAATACTGTTTTATAATAAATCTCCATCAGGTCAGAACTTAACCCTTCCCACATTAACACACAATATTTTCGGCTCGGTTTTAAAACATCCCTCACTCAACCTCTTCTGGAGAACTCCCTTTTTATGGGGTTCCGATCCCGCCATAAGTCTCTCAAATTTAAATTTGCCATCATTTTTACAATCATCTCTCTGGAGTTATCATACTTAAAGGTCATCTGGGCTGAAATGTCCGTCTGAGATAAAAACACATTAAAATCCCGCACTATACAAGGGTCTTCTGCCTCTTCTGTGAATAACCACCGAAAAACTCACGCCGCTTGCAATGGTCATTCGGCACATAGATATTAAAAAGATCATAATTCAATTCATCCATTTGTACCTTTAGCCATAAAAATCTCCCCTCCGTGTCCTTGCCCACCAATGCAACATTCTCTTTTATGGACAAACTCACTAAAACAGCCACCCCTCTACGGTTATTATTTGTGCAACTTGCAAACACTTCTCCCTTCCAAACCTTCCGAACTCTTTCTAGGATATCCTCGTTCCAAAAGGTTTCTTGCAGACACAACAGGTTTGTGCCTCTAAAACACTGCAACAACTGCTGCAATTTCTTTTCCTCCCTCAGTCCATTCATATTGATCGAGACCAATGTAATCATTGCTCCTAATAAAATCATCATCATCATCATAGGCAGTACCTCGAAGTCGAGGAAGACTTGCTTCCACTCTAAAAGTGAGTTCTCAGGTGACTGAACAGTCCAATACGGGAATTACAGTCTCTGTCACAGGTGGGACAGACAGGCGTTGAAGGAAAGGGTGGGTGGGGAGTCTGGTTTGCCGCATGCTCCTTCCGCTGCCTGCGCTTGCTTTCTGCACGCTCTCGGTGACAGACTCGAGGTGCTCAGCGCCCTCCCGGATGCTCTTCCTCCACTTAGGGTGGTCTTTGGCCAGGGATTCCCAGGTGTCAGTGGGGATGTTACACTTTATCAAGGAGGCTTTGAGGGTGTCCTTATGGGCCAAAAAGGCACTAAGGTTTGAAAAAAAACAACCCAGAAACCCATCACCAACTTTTTACAAACTCACTCCAACTCCCGCAATAATCAGCAGTCCCTGCTCACTCCTAGCCCCTCCCACCTAGAGAGTGGTGCCCACTGAGCCACAGCTGACACACTGAAGAATAACGTAGTAATGTTGTAAAGCAGTGCAGGTCACTCAGCAGCTCTGCTAAGGGTTGTCCCACGCATGCCTAACATCACAAACAAAAACACCTGTCGCTTCTTAAAATTTGATGTTGTGGGAGTGATTTTCATTTTGTGCGATATACAGAGTTTACATCATGACTGCCCGGCAGAGTCAGCGTGAGTCCCGATCGACTCGAGTCCTGGGCTCTCACTGCAATGCGGTCAGTGAGATGCTCGTGCGAAATGCCCTTCCCTCCAGTAGGCCACTCGCTGATCTGGAGGTGCGAAATTGAATGGGGCAGGAGCGCCTAAAAAAAGGAGGGATCGGAAGTGAAAAGACAGCAGGTACTATGTGTGGGTCATTGAATACATGTAAGGTGGAGATAGACAGATTTTTGAGTAGTGATAAGGGAGTCAAGGGTTATGGGGAGCGGGCAGGAAAGTGGAGCTGAGGCCAAGATCAGATCAGCCATGATCTTATTGAATGGCGGAGCAGACTCGAGGGGTCAAATGGCCTACTCCTGCTTCTATTTCTTATGTTCTTATGTTCTTCGAACCTAAAGCAAGTGTATGTTAAATTCAGAAGCCTTTAAGACTCAAATCCCACAAGCGACTGTGATAAAATGTCTCCTAAAATGTCTCTGGCCTTCCATGCCAGGATGCCTTAATTTACACTGACAATGGACCCCACTTGACCAGTACCACCCATCTTTGGTTGGTTGGAGCAGCAACTGGTGGCAATCAGGCTGGAAGAGACCAAAATGATGTTGGAGCTCCTATAAGTTCCTGGCCAGACTTTCGGCCACCTGGATTAAGTTCAGTAAGAATTGTGGCCTCCTATCCGAGAACTATTTTGTGTCCTAGTACCTCTCATTTCTAAGCACACAGAGGGTAGTAGGAACAAGAAAATCACCTCCTTTAACTCCCTTGTAGTACAATTCTGCTCTAAGTATCTTACTGTGTGTACTGCTTCTGTGTATTATTTTACATGTAAATAAATTCAACTCGCAGTTTTAGCCTGTCCCCATTAGAAAGATGAGAGAAGATGTATTTTAGATGTGAATTTTCTCAGGAGTTCCGCCAGTTTGATGCCAAAACACTGCCGATGTGTCGATGTGGGAGTCTCGCTGAAGTAATGGCCGCTGCTCCACACGATACCCCTCCCGCTCTGCCCCGGAAATTCCCATCGGTGCCTCCTTTTAGCTCTTCATATGGCTGATCGAGAGCCTGCAACAAAGAACTCAAACAAATCTGACTTCACTTCTGCTCTGACTATAGTACCAAGGGAAAGGGGTCATCACTTCCGATGTGGCCCCTTTCTCCCCGAGGATGACTGAGACTGTTCTCTGTTACCTCACTCGAGGGAGGCACACTGAAGGTCAAGGAAAACTGGGATGTGCAAATTATCAGCTGGGGGCCCAGTGACAATCGTGCCCTCGAAGACCAGGATAGTTCGGCCTCAGTGCTAATGTTTCTGGTTTGCTGGTTGGTCTAGTGTGAATGCTATGGGTCGGAGGTTGTGGTCTCACTGCTGTTGCCCAATTGCTCGATGAGTCCTACATCTGGCAGCACCAGCAGCTCGAGAGATCTGGGATTAATGGGAGCGTGGATTTAAACTGAACACAGGCGATTTCCCTCTCCCCTATGTCTGGAATCAAGCAGTTCCCGGGTGCAGTGAAGTGGGGACAGAGCCTTGTTACACCAGCTCAATGAAGGACACAACAAAATAGCCACGAAAATCACCTGAGATCCCAACTGCCGGTCACACAGGGCTCCAGGTATAGGGCAGAGCCTATGGGGTAAAACCTATGGGGTGGAGCCTATGGGGTAAAACCTATGGGCAGAGATTATGGGGTGGAGCCTATGGGGTACACCTTTAGGGAGGAGCCTATGGGGTAAAACCTATGGGGAGGAGCCTATGGGGTACACCTATGGGACGGAGCCTATGTGATGAAATCTATGCGGTGGTGACTATGGAGAGGAGACTAATGGGCGGAGCCTAGGACAGAGCCTATGGGGCAGAAACTGACCCAGCAGGGTGTGTACAATAGGACCAGAGATATGTGCCTCAATATTAACCACCCAGAATGGGTGGGAGAGGGTTGCAGGGTTAAAAATGATAAAATGGAGAACATGCCCCCAACCGGCAGTGTGCGCGTCCTTCGGCATTTTTACTCGGTGGGACCAGCATCGAGGTGTCCGTGTGTCTCACTGTAGAGTGGCTTCATTAACATATTTAACTCAGGCTCCCTCAGAGCATGTCTTTGGTGCTGTGAGGGTTTTCCATAGTCCCATAGACCCATAGTTCCATAGTCCCAGTCCCATAGTCCCAGTCCCATAGTTGCATAGTCCCATAGTCCTATAGTCCCATAATCCTAGTCCCATAGTCCCAGTCCCATAGTCCCATAGTCCCAGTCCCATAGTACCATAGTCCCATAGTCCTATAGTCCCATAGACCCATAGTCCCAGTCCCATAGTCCCATAGACCCATAATCCCATAGACTCATAGTCCCAGCCCCATAGTCCCATCGTACCAGTCCCATAGTCCCATAGACCCATAGTCCCATAGTCCTGTAATCCCATAGACCCATAGTCCCACAGTCCCATAGTCCCAAAGACCCATAGTCCCATAGACCCATAGTCCCATAGACCTATAGTCCCATAGTCCCATTGACCCATAGTCCCATAGTCCCATAACCCCTTCGCCGGCAGTGAGAAGGAGGCCTGAGCTGCTACCTATACAAGGTATGTGCCTTTCCCAGCAATGTCTGTGGGCCAGGAGCAGGCATGCTCCCCCTGCTCCAACCCCTCAAGGAATACTCTGCCTACCCAATGCCCATCGCCTCTCTCTCCCCTCCACCACTCCGACCCAAGCCCCGATCTCTGGCTCACTCCCTGCCGATTACCTGGGACCTTCCCAGCGAGTCCCCAACTGTGGCCTCCTCACGCTGGCTATTCCCACTCTTAATTTTGCCAGAATAAAAAAATTAAAATGAGGCTCTGCTGTTAAATTTGGCAGGACTTCAGCGGACAAAGGGGCATCATTTAGAGACAGACTGTGTGGTGGAGTCTGATGGAATACTCTCCACTTGCCTGGATGAGTGCAGCTCCAACAACTCACAAGAAACTCGATACCATCCAGGACAAAGTAGCCCGCTTGATTGACACTCCATCCACCACCTTAAACATTCACTTCCTCCACCACCGGGGCACCATGGCTGCAGTGCACTGCAGCAACTCGCCAAGGCTTCTTCGGCAGTACTTCCCAAACCCGCGACCTGTACCACCTCGAAGGACAAGGGCAGCATGGGAACACCACTACCTCCATGTTCCCCTCCAAGTCACACACCATCTTGACTTGGAAATATATCGCCGTTCCTTCATCATCGCTGGGTCACAATCCTAGAACTCCCTCCCTAACAGCACTGTGGGAGCACCTTCACCACACGGACTGCAGCGGTTCAAGAAGGCGGCTCACCACCACCTTCTCAAGGGACAATTAGGGATGGACAATAAATATTGGCCTTGCCAACGATGCCCACATCCCGAAAACAAATAAAAAAATATATAATGTGCATCATTCTTGCCAAAGTGAGGCATCACTCTACACAGCTAACAGTGAGTTAAATTTGTTGAGCAAGATAGTTTGGGCAATTGCAGGGGTTGACAATTTGAACAATTTTTATTTTAAGCAAACTCAACAGATTAGAAAGGGAAACTTATAGTGAGCTGCTTCCTGTATTGCTGGTTTTCCAATGACTGACAGCTTTGCGTGCTGAAATGCAGTTAGCTGATTTCACAGAGTGAAGAGCTGCACTCCTGCTGACTGGAGCGGGGGATTCAGATAGCGAGATTTACACATCTCTCTGAGCTTGTGTGAAGTGAGTGCGGAGGCGGTCCAGGAAACAGGCTTCACACAGAACGGTAAATATTCAGATCCTGCCATCCCTCAGTGGGGCTGCAGTGTGGCGGCTGTAGAGCAGAATAGTGGCACTGCAGGGTTTCAGGGCAATACCTTGTGGTCAGCTAGTGCCCTGGTACTGTAGCTGTGTACCGAGTGATATATCCCAGCAGTGTATAGCGACACCTTTTTCAGGCACGACGCAGCCAACATGGCGGGATCGATGCCACGGGCCAAGGCTGATGGGCGTACACTGGGAAATGCTGGAATGTTGGGTTACTGGGAGTCTTGCTGGAGAGTTGCCAAACAATGTCACGGAGCATGGAGGAGTCTGGCTCCAACTTGGTCAAGGTTTTGCGCAGAGCACGGAGAACATTCTGTCCAACGTGGAGTGTTCAGCTTCATCACAAACCCACGATGCTGGAGCGCCTCACAATCAATCAGATAGTTTTCATTGTTGCTGCATGGAAGCTCTGGCGGCTGGCATCGTGACTCTGGTGCCCACTGTTACCAGGGCCTTCCAGAGCATCCCGTAATTCCAGCACTCAGTTCTCCAGCAGAGCCCCAGGAGTGCTGAGGCACTGCCCCAGAGAGCGGCCTTGGCTCCATGGGAGAGGAACCCTCTGCCCTCTCTTAGGGTGGCAGCATACCTGCTCCCCAGCCAGTCACTCCTCCAGTGCCCTCTGGCCAGCCGGCCCAGACTGCTGCAGCCCACGGCGAGATGGTGCAGTCTGAAGCCAGACCTTCTAGACCCAGAGCTGCTCAAGGTCGTGCCCTCGATGGAAGCTCAGCAACCTTCCACCTCCCATGCAGTAAACATTGAGGAAACACTTCACAGGAGTACTAGCACAGGCAAAGGAGGACACAAGGCAGGCAATAAGGGAATAATGATACTTTCTGTAAAGACTGACATTATTTATTTGATAAATAGGTTTGCATTTGGATTTGGTATTAATATTATGTATGCAGTGAAGTTAGGACGAGGTCAATCAGTGTTGACTGAAGGTAGGCAATGAGATGGTGGTTGTAAAATAGATCTGTTGGTGAATGAGGAATGAGAGATCAGAATTATTTGAACCGCACCATGATGAGATGGTCTCTGAGAGTTCAGGAGGAGAGGCACTCTCTTGGTCGTTGCCTCTACTTCTCTTCCTCTTTCTCCTCCTCCTCCTGCTCCTACTCGTCCTCGTCCCCTTGCTCCTCATCGACAGTGTACATAGATTGTACCCGGACAGTGTACATAGATTGTACCCGGACAGTGTACATAGATTGTATCAGGACAGTGTACATAGATTGCACCTGGACAGTGTACATAGATTCTATCTGGACAGTGTACACAAATTGTACCCAGACAGTGTACGTTGATTGTACCCGGACAGTGTACATAGATTGTGCCCGGACAGTGTACAGAGATTGTACCTGAAAAGTGTACATAGATTGTGCCTGGACAGTGTACACAGATTGTACCCGGACAGTGTACATTGATTGTACCCGGACAGTATACATAGATTGTATCTGGACAGTGTACATAGATTGTACCTGGACAGTGTACATAGATTGTACCTGGACAGTGTACACAGATTGCACCTGGACAGTGTACATAGATTGTACTGGACAGTGTACAGAGATTGTACCTCGACACTGTACACAGATTGCACCTGGACAGTGTACATAGATTGTATCTGGACAGTGCACATAGATTGTACCTGGACAGTGTACACAGATTGCACCTGGACAGTATACATAGATTGTACTGGACAGTGTACATAGATTGTACCTGGACATTGTACACAGATTGTATCTGGACAGTGTACATAGATTGTACCTGGACAGTGTACACAGATTGTACATGGACAGTGTACATAGATTGTACCTGGACAGTGTACACAGATTGTACCTGGACAGTGTACATAGATTGTACCTGGACAGTGTACACAAATTGTACCTGGACAGTGTACACAGAATGAACCTGGACAGTGTACATAGATTGTACCTGGACAGTGTACATAGATTGTACCCGGACAGTGTACATAGATTGTACCTGGACAGTGTACATAGATTGTACATGGACAGTGTACACAGATTGTACCTGGACAGTGTGCACAGAATGTACCTGGACAGTGTACATATATTGTACCTGAACAGTGGACATAGAGTGTACCTGGACAGTGTACATAGATTGCACCCGGCCAGTGTACACAGATTGTACCTGAACAGTGTACACAGAATGTACCTGGACAGTGTACATAGATTGTACCTGGACTATGTACATAGATTGTACCTGGACAGTGTACATAGATTGTATCTGGACAGTGTACATAGATTGTACCTGGACAGTGTAAATAGATTGTATCTGGACAGTGTACATAGATTGTACCCGGACAGTGTACATAGATTGCACCTGGACAGTGTACATAGATTGTACTGGACAGTGTACAGAGATTGTACCTCGACAGTGTACACAGATTGCACCTGGACAGTGTACATAGATTGTATCTGGACAGTGCACATAGATTGTACCTGGACAGTGTACACAGATTGCACCTGGACAGTATACATAGATTGTACTGGACAGTGTACATAGCTGGTACCTGGACATTGTACACAGATTGTATCTGGACAGTGTACATAGATTTTACCTGGACAGTGTACACAGATTGTACATGGACAGTGTACATAGATTGTACCTGGACAGTGTACATAGATTGTACCTGGACAGTGTACACAAATTGTACCTGGACAGTGTACACAGAATGAACCCTGACAGTGTACATAGATTGTACCTGGACAGTGTACATAGATTGTACCCGGACAGTGTACATAGATTGTACCTGGACAGTGTACATAGATTGTACATGGACAGTGTACACAGATTGTACCTGGACAGTGTGCACAGAATGTACCTGGACAGTGTACATATATTGTACCTGGACAGTGTACATAGAGTGTACCTGGACAGTGTACATAGATTGCACCCGGCCAGTGTACACAGATTGTACCTGAACAGTGTACACAGAATGTACCTGGACAGTGTACATAGATTGTACCTGGACAATGTACATAGATTGTACCTGGACAGTGTACATAGATTGTACCTGGACAGTGTACAGAGAGTGTACCTGGACAGTGTACACAGAATGAACCCTGACAGTGTACATAGATTGTACCTGGACAGTGTACATAGATTGCACCCGGCCAGTGTACACAGATTGTACCGAGACAGTGTACATAGATTGTATCTGGACAGTGTACATAGATTGTACCTGGACAGTGTACATAGATTGTATCTGGACAGTGTACATAGATTGTACCCGGACAGTGTACATAGATTGTATCTGGACAGTGTACATAGATTGTACCCGGACAGTGTACACAGATTGTGCCTGGATAGTATTTATAGATTGTACCTGGACATGTACAGAGAGTGTACCTGGATAGTATTTATAGATTGCACCTCGACAGTGTACACAGATTGTACCTGGACAATGTACACAGATTGTACCTGCATAAGAACATAAGAATTAGGAACAGGAGTTGGCCAGCTAGCCCCTCGAGCCTGCTCTGCCATTCAAAAAGATCATGGCTGATCTGGCCGTGGACTCAGCTCCACTTACCCGCCCTCTCCCCGTAACCCTTAATTCCCTGATTGGTTAAAAATCTATCTATCTGTGATTTGAATACATTCAATGAGCTAGTCTCAACTGCTTCCTTGGGCAGAGAATTGCACAGATTCACAACCCTCTGGGAGAAGAAAATACTTCTCAACTCGGTTTTAAATTGGCTCCTCCTTATTTTGAGGCTGTGCCCCCTAGTTCTAGTCTCCCCGACCAGTGGAAACAACCTCTCTGCCTCTATCTTGTCTATCCCTTTCATTATTTTAAATGTTTCTATAAGACCACCCATCATCCTTCTGAACTCCAACGAGTAAAGACCCAGTCTATTCAATCTATCATCATAAGGTAACCCGCTCATCTCCGGAATCAGCCTAGTGAATCGTCTCTGTACCCCTTCCAAGGCTAGTATGTCCTTCCTCAAGTAAGGTGACCAAAACTGCACGCAGTACTCCAGGTGCGGCCTCACCAATACCCTGTACAGTTGTAGCAGGACCTCCCTGCTTTTGTACTCCATCCCTCTCGCAATGAAGGCCAACATTTCATTCGTCTTCCTGATTACCTACTGCACCTGGAAACGAACTTTTTGGGATTCAAAAGAGTTTCATGCACAAGGACCCCCAGGTCCCTCTGCACCGCAGCATGTTGTAATTTCTCCCCATTCAAATAATATTCCCTTTTACTAATTTTTTTTCCAAGGTGGATGACGTCACATTTTCCGACATTGTATTCCATCTGCTAAACCTTAGCCCATTCGCTTAACCTATCTAAATCTCATTGCAGCCTCTCTGTGTCCTTTACACAACCCGTTTTCCCATTAATCTTTGTGTCTTCTGCAAATTTTGTTACACTACAATCTATCCCCTCTTCCTGGTTATCTATGTATATTGTAAAGAGTAGTGGTCCCAGCACCGATCCCTGTGGCACACTCCTAACCACCGATTTCCAACCTGAAAAGGACCCATTTATCCCGACTCTCTGCTATCTGTTAGCCAGCTAATTCTCTATCCATGCTAATACATTTCCTCTGACTCCGCGTCCCTTTATCTTCTGCAGTAACCTTTTGTGTGGCACCTTATCGAATGCCTTTTGGAAATCTAAATACACCACATCCATCCGTACACCTCTATCCACCATGCTCGTTATATCCTCAAAGAATTCCAGTAAATTAGTTAAACATGATTTCCCCTTCATGAATCCATGTTGCGTCTGCTTGATTGCACTATTCCTATCTAGACGACCCGCTATTTCTTCCTTAATGATAGCTTCAAGCATTTTCCCCACTACAGATGTTAAACATAAGAACATAAGAATTAGGAACAGGAGTAGGCCATCTAGCCCCTCGAGCCTGCTCCGCCATTCAACAAAATCATGGCTGATCTGGCCGTGGACTCAGCTCCACTTACCCGCCCGCTCCCAATAACCCTTAATTCCCTTATTGGTTAAAAATCTATCTATCTGTGACTTGAATACATTCAATGAGCTAGCCTCAACTGCTTCCTTGGGCAGAGAATTCCACAGATTCACAACCCTCTGGGAGAAGAAATTCCTTCTCAACTCAGTTTTAAATTGGCTCCCCCGTATTTTGAGGCTGTGCCCCCTATTTCTAGTCTCCCCGACCAGTGGAAACAACCTCTCTGCCTCTATCTTGTCGATCCCTTTCATTATTTTAAATGTTTCTATAAGATCACCCCTCATCCTTCGATACTCCAACGAGTAAAGACGCAGTCTACTCAATCTATCATCATAAGGTAACCCCCTCATCTCCGGAATCAGCCTAGTGAATCGTCTCTGTACCCTCTCCAACGCTAGTATATCCTTCCTTAAGTAAGGTGACCAAAACTGCACGCAGTACTCCAGGTGCGGCCTCACCAATACCCTATACAATTGCAGAAGGACCTCCCTGCTTTTGTACTCCATCCCTCTCGCAATGAAGGCCAACATTTCATTCGCCTTCCTGATTACCTGCTGCACCTGCAAACTAACTTTTTGGGATTTATGCACAAGGACCCACAGGTCCCTTTGCACCGCAGCCTATTGTAATTTCTCCCCATTCAAATAATATTCCCTTTTACTGTTTTTTTTCCCAAGATGGATGAGCTCACACTTTCCGACATTGTATTCCATCTGCCAAACCTTTGCCCATTCGCTTAACCTAGTTAAATCTCTTTGCAGCCTTTCTGTGTCCTCTACACAACCCGCTTTCCCACTAATCTTTGTGCATCTGCAAATTTTGTTACACTACACTCTGTCCCCTCTTCCAGGTCATCTATGTATATTGTAAACAGTTGTGGTCCCAGCACCGATCCCTGTGGCACACCACTAACCACCGATTTCCAACCCGAAAAGGACCCATTTATTCCGACTCTCTGCTTTCTGTTAGACAGCCAATTCTCTATCCATGCTAATACATTTCCTCTGACTCCACGTACCTTTATCTTCTGCAGTAACGTTTTGTGTGGCACCTTATCGAATGCCTTTTGAAAATCTAAATACATCACATCCATCGGTACACCTCCATCCACCATGCTCGTTATATCCTCAACGAATTCCAGTAAATTAATTAAACATGATATCCCCTTCATGAATCCATGCTGCGTCTGCTTGATTGCACTATTCCTATCTCGATGTCCCGCTATTTCTTCTTTCATGATAATTTCAAGCATTTTCCCCACTACAGATGTTAAACTAATCTGCTTTTTGTCTGCTCCCTTTTTTAAACAGAGGCGTTACATTAGCTGCTTTCCAATCCGCTGGTACCTCCCCAGAGTCCAGAGAATTTTGGTAGATTATAATGAATGCATCTGCCATCTCTTTTAATACTTCCGCCATCTCTTTTAATACACTGGGATGCATTTCATCAGGACCAGGGGACTTGTCTACCTTGAGATCCATTAGCCTGTTCAGCACTACCCCACTAGTGATAGTGATTGTCTCAAGGTCCTCCCTTCCCACATTCCCGTGACCAGCAATTTTTGGCATGTTTTTTGTATCTTCCACTGTGAAGACCGAAGCAAAATAATTGTTTAAGGTCTCAGCCATTTCCACATTTCCCATTTCTAATCTCATTTTCTAAAGGATCAACATTTACTTTGGTCACTCTTTTCCGTTTTATATATCGGTAAAAGCTTTTACGATCTGTTTTTATGTTTTGCTGCACAGTGTACATAGATTGTGCCTGGACAGTGTACATAGATTGCACCTGGACAGTGTACATAGAGTGTACCTGGACAGTGTGCATAGATTGCACCTGGACAGTGAACATAGATTGTACCTGGACAGTGTACACAGATTGTACATGGATAGTGTACATAGATTGTACCAGGACAGTGTACATCGATTGTATCTGGACAGTGTACACAGATTGTACCCAGACAGTGTACATAGATTGTATCTGGACAGTGTACATAGATTGTATCTGGACAGTGTACACAGATTGTACATGGACAGTGTAGATAGATTGTACATGGACAGTATACATAGATTGTACCCGGACTGTGTACATAGATTGTACCTGGACAATGTACATAGATTGTGGCTGGATAGTATTTAGAGATTGTACCTGGACAGTGCACACAGATTGTACCTGGACGGTGTACACAGATTGTACCCGGACAGTATACATAGATTGTGCCTGGATAGTATTTATAGATTGCACCTGGACAGTGTACACAGATTGTACCTTGACAGTCGACACAGTTTGCACCTACATACAAACATAAGAACATAAGAATTAGGAACAGGAGTAGGCCAGCTAGCCCCTCGAGCCTGCTCCGCCATTCAAAAAGATCATGGCTGATCTGGCCGTGGACTCAGCTTCACTTACCCGCCCGCTCCCAATAACCCTTAATTCCCTTATTGGTTAAAAATCTATCTATCTGTGATTTGAATACATTCAATGAGCTAGCCTCAACTGCTTCCTTGGGCAGAGAATTGCACAGATTCACAACCCTCTGGGAGAAGAAATTTCTTCTCAACTCGGTTTTAAATTGGCTCCCCCGTATTTTGAGGCTGTGCCCCCGAGTTCTAGTCTCCCCGACCAGTGGAAACAACCTCTCTGCCTCTATCTTGTCTATCCCTTTCATTATTTTAAATGTTTCTATAAGATCACCCCTCATCCTTCTGAACTCCAACGAGTAAAGACCCAGTCAATTCAATCTATCATCATAAGGTAACCCCCTCATCTCCGGAATCAGCCCAATGAATCGTCTCTGTACCCTCTTCAAGGCTAGTATATCCTTCCTTAAGTAAGGTGACCAAAACTGCACGCAGTACTCCAGGTGCGGCCTCACCAATACCCTATACAGTTGCAGCAGGACCTCCCTGCTTTTGTACCCCATCCCTCTCGCAATGAAGGCCAACATACCATTCGCCTTCCTGATTACTTGCTGCACCTGCAAACTAACTTTTTGGGATTCATGCACAAGGACTAAGCCTGGCGGAGCTGACCGGTGCCCTCGACCGGCTCTCGAGGGGAAAATCCCCGGGGCTGGACGGGCTGACCGTGGAGTTCCACAGGGCGTTCTGGGACGTCCTGGGGAGCGACTACGCGCGGGTCCTGGGGGAAAGTCTGGCGACCGGGGAGATGCCCCTCTCTTGGCGCAGGGCAGTCATCGTCCTGCTGCCTAAGAAGGGCGATCTCCGCCTCCTTAAGAACTGGCGCCCGGTCTCCCTCCTCAGCACGGACTACAAAATCTTCGCCAGGGCGATGTCTGCTCGCCTTGGTGCCGTGCTGGACCACATGATCCACCCCGACCAGTCCTACACGGTCCCGGGCCGGACAATCCACGATAACATCCATCTGGTCCGGGACCTCATCCATTGTTCCCAGGAGGCTGGTCTGTCGGTCGCCTTCCTATCCCTCGACCAAGAGAAGGCGTTCGACAGGGTGGATCACGACTATCTGCTCGGAACTCTGCGCGCTTTCGGGTTCGGGACGCATTTCGTCGCCCGGATCCGACTTTTGTACGCCGCCGCGGAGTGTCTGATTAAGGTTAACGGGTCCTTGACGGCGCCCCTTCGCTTTAGGAGAGGGGTGCGCCAGGGATGCCCCATGTCCGGCCAGTTATACGCCGTTTGCGTGGAGCCTTTCCTGCGCCTCTTGCGGACGAGGTTGACGGGACTGGCTCTGTAAGGGCCGGGCGTGGAGGTCGTCCTCTCGGCTTACGCCGATGACGTGCTCCTCGCGGTAGAGGATCCCGCTGACCTGCGGAGGATGCGTGAGTGCCAGGAGATTTACTCGGCCGCGTCCTCCGCCAGGATCAACTGGGAGAAATGTTCCGGACTCCTGGTGGGTCAGTGGCGGGTGGACTCCCTGCCGGAGGAGCTCAGGCCTTTTGCCTGGAGCACGACCCATCTCCTCTATCTGGGAGTCTACCTTAGCCCCGACGAGCGAGCCTGGCCGGCGAACTGGCAGGAGCTGGAGGCCAAGGTCGCCGCTCGCCTAGGGCGCTGGACAGGACTGCTCCGAGTGCTGTCCTACAGGGGTCGAGCGCTAGTCATAAACCAGCTGGTGGCCGCAATGTTGTGGTACCGGCTGGTCACTTTGACCCCTCCCCCTGCGTTTGTCGCCAAGATACAGAAGAAGCTGGTGGACTTCTTCTGGAACAACAGGAAGCACTGGGTCTCTGCCGCGGTCTTGAGTCTCCCGCTTGAGGAGGGCGGTCAGTCGTTGGTGTGCGTCAGCGCCCAGCTCGCGACTTTCCGTCTTCAGACTCTGCAGAGATACCTTTACGTCGAGCCCCCTCCTAGGTGGTGCGCTCTGGCGAGGTATTTCTTCCGCCAGCACCGCGACCTCAATTATGACACGCAGCTCCTGTTTGTGAACTTGGGGGGTGCCAGGACCGCCCTCCGGGAGCTGCCTGTCTTTTACAGGGAACTCATCAGGGTCTGGAACAAAGTCTCCACCAAGCGCAGCTCTCCGCCGGCTGGAGTGGCGGCCGTCCTGCAGGAGCCGCTGCTCGGGAATCCGTACCTCCACGACCGAGGTTTTATGTGGCGGTCGGAAGAGAGGGCTGTGGCTGGTGAGGTGACCAGGGTCAGGGACCTGCTCGATGGCGGAGGAGCGGGCTGGATGGCGCCAGACACGCTGGCGCGGCGCCTAAATTCTGCCAACGTCCGCCACGCGGCCGATGCCATCGAGTCGCTAAAAACAGCTCTGGGCCCTGACTCCGTTAGGTGCATCGAGGAGGCTCAAGCACGTGGGGAGATCCCGTCCGAACTGACCCCCGTCCAGACGGAATTCCTCATCGGCGCCAAACCCCGGAACCTCCCTCGGGGGCCGGCGCCTCACAACTTGAGCCGCCTCGGGTAAATCCCCTCCGTGCCTTTCAGTTCCGCGCGGAGGGGTTTCCTGTACGGGCTGCTCCTGCACACCCTCAACTTTGCCATCCTCGCCGGCCGTCCGGACCATCTTGCCGTCCGGAGGAGGCGGGGGTCCCCGATGGAGGGCACTCTACGCAGGGGTCCTCCCACTATTCATCGGGGACTTGGCCTGGAGGGTGGTGCACGGAGCAGTGCCGTGCAACAAATTTTTAAGCCGGTTCACGGACTCCCAGGCCGCCTGCAATTTCTGCGGTCTGGAAGAGTCCGTGTTCCATGTTTTTATGGAATGCACAAGGTTGCAGCCCCTGTTTTATTATTTGAAGGGGCTGCTCCTGAAATTCTGGCTGCACTTCAGTCCCACTCTCCTGATCTTTGGGCACCCTGTGTGGAGGGGAGCGGGTAGGTCCGAAGGCCTCCTCGTAGGACTGCTCCTGGGCACGGCCAAGGGTGCCATCAGCCGGTCCAGGCAGCGGGCGGTCGAGGGGGTCGTTCAACCTGACTGCCTGCCTCTCTTCCGCTCTTACATCCGGTCCAGGGTGTCCTTGGAGATGGAGCACGCGGTGTCCACCGGTACACTCGCGGCCTTCTGCGAGAGGTGGGCACCGGAGGCACTGGAGTGCATCATCACGCCCGGCAACCAAATTTTAATTTAATTTTACGTTTTAAAGTTTCATTTGTTTTAATTGCCGGTGCTTTTAGTGTCCCCCTATCCTTTTATAGGGGGCACTGGAAAAAATTTGATTTTAGCGCCCCAAAAAAAAAACCAAAAAAAAAGAAAAAAAAAAGGGGCCTTGAAAATGTCTGCTGTGTCACCCAGGCGGGTGGCACGGTTTAATGTTTATGTTTATTTTCAGGTAAACTCAAAAGAGTTTCATGCACAAGGACCCCCCAGGTCCCTCTGCACCGCAGCATGTTGTAATTTCTCCCCATTCAAATAATATTCCCTTTTACTGTTTTTTTTTCCAAGGTGGATGACTTCACATTTCCCGACATTGTATTCCATCTTAGCCCATTCGCTTAACCTATCTAAATCTCTTTGCAGCTTCTCTGTGTCCTCTACACAACCCGCTTTCCCATTAATCTTTGTGCCATCTGCAAATTTTGTAACACTACACTCTATTCTCTCTTCCAGGTCATCTATGTATATTGTAAACAGTTGTGGTCCCAGCACCGATCCCTGTGGCACACCACTAACCACCGATTTCCAACCTGAAAAGGACCTATTTATGCCGACTCTCTGCTTTCTGTTAGTCAGCCAATTCTCTATCCATGCCAATACATTTCCTCTGACTCCGCGTACCTTTATATTCTGCAGTAACCTTTTGTGTGGCACCTTATCGAATGACTTTTGGAAATCTAAATACACCACATCCATCCGTACACCTCTATCCACCATGCTTGTTATATCCTCAAAGAATTCCAGTAAATTAGTTAAACATGATTTCCCCTTCATGAATCCATGTTGCGTCTGCTTGATTGCTCTATTCCTATCAAGATGTCCTGCTATTTCTTCCTTAATGATAGCTTCAAGCATTTTCCCCGCTACAGATGTTAAACTAACTGGCCTACAGTTACCTGCCTTTTGTCTGCTCCCTTTTTTAAACAGAGGCGTTACATTAGCTGCTTTCCAATCCAATTACCTCCGGAGAGTCCAGAGAACTTTGGTAGATTATAACGAATGCATCTGCTATAACTTCTGCCATCTCTTTTAATACCCTGGGATGCATTTCATCAGGACCAGGGGACTTGTCTACCTTGAGTCCCATTAGCCTGTCCAGCACTCCCTCCCAAGTGATAGTGATTGTCTCAAGGTCCTCCCTTCCCACATTCCTGTGACCAGCAATTTTTGACATGGTTTTTGTGTCTTCCACTGTGAAGACCGAAGCAAAATAATTGTTTAAGGTCTCAGCCATTTCCACATTTCCCATTACTAATCTCATCTTCCAAAGGACCAACATTTACTTTAGTCACTCTTTTCGGTTTTATATATCGGTAAAAGCCTTTACTATCTGTTTTTATGTTTTGCTGGACAGTGCACATAGATTGTACCCAGACAGTGTACATAGATTGTACCCGGACAGTGTACATAGATTGTACCTGGACAGTGTACATAGATTGTACCCGGACAGTGTACATAAATTGTACCCGGACAGTGTACACAGATTGTACATGGACAGTGTACATAGATTGTTCCCGGACAGTGTACATAGATTGTACCCGGACAGTGTACATAGATTGTACATGGACAGTGTACATAGATTGTACCGGGACAGTGTACACAGATTGTTCCCGGACAGTGTAAATAGAATGTACCTGGACAGTGTACATAGATTGTACCTGGACAGTGTACACAGATTGTTCCCGGACAGTGTACATACATGGTACCTGGACAGTGCAAATAGATTGTACCCGGACAGTGTACATACATTGTACCCGGACAGTGTACACAGATTGTACATGGACAGTGTACATAGATTGTTCCCGGACAGTGTACATAGATTGTACCCGGACAGTGTACACAGATTGTACATGGACAGTGTACATAGATTGTTCCCGGACAGTGTGCATACATGGTACCTGGACAGTGTACATAGATTGTTCCCGGACAGTGTACATACATTGTACCCGGAGAGTGTACACAGATTGTACATGGACAGTGTACATAGATTGTACCGGGACAGTGCACACAGATTGTTCCCGGACAGTGTACATAGAATGTACCTGGACAGTGTACGTAGATTGTATCTGGACAGTGTGCATAGATTGTATCTGGACAGTGTACACAGATTGTATATGGACAGTGTACATAGATTGTATCTGGACAGTGTACATAGATTATACATGGACAGTGTACATAAATTGTATCTGGACAGTGTACATAGATTGTACCTGGACAGTGTACACAGATTGTACCTGGACAGTGTACATAGATTGTATCAGGACAGTGTACACAGATTGTACATGGACAGTGTACATAGATTATACATGGACAGTTTACATAGATTGTATCTGGACAGTGTACATAGATTGTACCCGGACAGTGTACACAGATTGTACCTGGACAGTATACATAGATTATACATGAACAGTGTACATAGATTGTATCTGGACAGTGTACCGAGATTGTACCCAGAGAGTGTACATAGATTGTACCTGGATAGTGTACATAGATTGTTCCCGGACAGTGTACATACATGGTACCTGGACAGTGCAAATAGATTGTACCCGGACAGTGTACATAGAGTGTACCCGGACAGTATACATAGATTGTACCTGGACAGTGTACATAGATTGCACCCAGACAGTGTACATAGATTGTATCTGGACAGTGTACATAGATTGTATCTGGACAGTGTACACAGATTGTACATGGACAGTGTAGATAGATTGTACATGGACAGTATACATAGATTGTACCCGGACTGTGTACATAGATTGTACCTGGACAATGTACATAGATTGTGGCTGGATAGTATTTAGAGATTGTACCTGGACAGTGCACACAGATTGTACCTGGACGGTGTACACAGATTGTACCCGGACAGTATACATAGATTGTGCCTGGATAGTATTTATAGATTGCACCTGGACAGTGTACACAGATTGTACCTTGACAGTCGACACAGTTTGCACCTACATACAAACATAAGAACATAAGAATTAGGAACAGGAGTAGGCCAGCTAGCCCCTCGAGCCTGCTCCGCCATTCAAAAAGATCATGGCTGATCTGGCCATGGACTCAGCTTCACTTACCCGCCCGCTCCCAATAACCCTTAATTCCCTTATTGGTTAAAAATCTATCTATCTGTGATTTGAATACATTCAATGAGCTAGCCTCAACTGCTTCCTTGGGCAGAGAATTGCACAGATTCACAACCCTCTGGGAGAAGAAATTTCTTCTCAACTCGGTTTTAAATTGGCTCCCCCGTATTTTGAGGCTGTGCCCCCGAGTTCTAGTCTCCCCGACCAGTGGAAACAACCTCTCTGCCTCTATCTTGTCTATCCCTTTCATTATTTTAAATGTTTCTATAAGATCACCCCTCATCCTTCTGAACTCCAACGAGTAAAGACCCAGTCAATTCAATCTATCATCATAAGGTAACCCCCTCATCTCCGGAATCAGCCCAATGAATCGTCTCTGTACCCCCTTCAAGGCTAGTATATCCTTCCTTAAGTAAGGTGACCAAAACTGCACGCAGTACTCCAGGTGCGGCCTCACCAATACCCTATACAGTTGCAGCAGGACCTCCCTGCTTTTGTACTCCATCCCTCTCGCAATGAAGGCCAACATACCATTCGCCTTCCTGATTACCTGCTGCACCTGCAAACTAACTTTTTGGGATTCATGCACAAGGACCCCCCAGGTCCCTCTGCACCGCAGCATGTTGTAATTTCTCCCCATTCAAATAATATTCCCTTTTACTGTTTTTTTTTCCAAGGTGGATGACTTCACATTTCCCGACATTGTATTCCATCTTAGCCCATTCGCTTAACCTATCTAAATCTCTTTGCAGCTTCTCTGTGTCCTCTACACAACCCGCTTTCCCATTAATCTTTGTGTCATCTGCAAATTTTGTAACACTACACTCTATTCTCTCTTCCAGGTCATCTATGTATATTGTAAACAGTTGTGGTCCCAGCACCGATCCCTGTGGCACACCACTAACCACCGATTTCCAACCTGAAAAGGACCTATTTATGCCGACTCTCTGCTTTCTGTTAGTCAGCCAATTCTCTATCCATGCCAATACATTTCCTCTGACTCCGCGTACCTTTATATTCTGCAGTAACCTTTTGTGTGGCACCTTATCGAATGACTTTTGGAAATCTAAATACACCACATCCATCCGTACACCTCTATCCACCATGCTTGTTATATCCTCAAAGAATTCCAGTAAATTAGTTAAACATGATTTCCCCTTCATGAATCCATGTTGCGTCTGCTTGATTGCTCTATTCCTATCAAGATGTCCTGCTATTTCTTCCTTAATGATAGCTTCAAGCATTTTCCCCGCTACAGATGTTAAACTAACTGGCCTACAGTTACCTGCCTTTTGTCTGCTCCCTTTTTTAAACAGAGGCGTTACATTAGCTGCTTTCCAATCCAATTACCTCCGGAGAGTCCAGAGAACTTTGGTAGATTATAACGAATGCATCTGCTATAACTTCTGCCATCTCTTTTAATACCCTGGGATGCATTTCATCAGGACCAGGGGACTTGTCTACCTTGAGTCCCATTAGCCTGTCCAGCACTCCCTCCCAAGTGATAGTGATTGTCTCAAGGTCCTCCCTTCCCACATTCCTGTGACCAGCAATTTTTGACATGGTTTTTGTGTCTTCCACTGTGAAGACCGAAGCAAAATAATTGTTTAAGGTCTCAGCCATTTCCACATTTCCCATTACTAATCTCATCTTCCAAAGGACCAACATTTACTTTAGTCACTCTTTTCGGTTTTATATATCGGTAAAAGCCTTTACTATCTGTTTTTATGTTTTGCTGGACAGTGCACATAGATTGTACCCAGACAGTGTACATAGATTGTACCCGGACAGTGTACATAGATTGTACCTGGACAGTGTACATAGATTGTACCCGGACAGTGTACATAAATTGTACCCGGACAGTGTACACAGATTGTACATGGACAGTGTACATAGATTGTTCCCGGACAGTGTACATAGATTGTACCCGGACAGTGTACATAGATTGTACATGGACAGTGTACATAGATTGTACCGGGACAGTGTACACAGATTGTACATGGACAGTGTACATAGATTGTAGCCGGACAGTGTACATAGAATGCACCTGGACAGTGTACATAGATTGTCCCCGGACAGTGTACATAGATTGTACCTGGATAGTGTACATAGATTGTTCCCGGACAGTGTACATACATGGTACCTGGACAGTGCAAATAGATTGTACCCGGACAGTGTACATACATTGTACCCGGACAGTGTACACAGATTGTACATGGACAGTGTACATAGATTGTTCCCGGACAGTGTACATACATTGTACCCGGAGAGTGTACACAGATTGTACATGGACAGTGTACATAGATTGTACCGGGACAGTGCACACAGATTGTTCCCGGACAGTGTACATAGAATGTACCTGGACAGTGTACATAGTATTGTATCTGGACAGTGTGCATAGATTGTATCTGGACAGTGTACACAGATTGTATATGGACAGTGTACATAGATTGTATCTGGACAGTGCACATAGATTATACATGGACAGTGTACATAAATTGTATCTGGACAGTGTACATAGATTGTACCTGGACAGTGTACACAGATTGTACCTGGACAGTGTACATAGATTGTATCAGGACAGTGTACACAGATTGTACATGGACAGTGTACATAGATTGTACATGGACAGTTTACATAGATTGTATCTGGACAGTGTACATAGATTGTACCCGGACAGTGTACACAGATTGTACCTGGACAGTATACATAGATTATACATGGACAGTGTACATAGATTGTATCTGGACAGTGTACCTAGATTGTACCCAGAGAGTGTACATAGATTGTACCTGGATAGTGTACATAGATTGTTCCCGGACAGTGTACATACATGGTACCTGGACAGTGCAAATAGATTGTACCCGGACAGTGTACATAGAGTGTACCCGGACAGTATACATAGATTGTACCTGGACAGTGTACATAGATTGCACACGGACAGTGCACATAGAGTGTACCCGGACAGTATACATAGATTGTACCTGGACAGTGTACACAGATTGTACTCGGACAGTGTACACAGATTGTACCCGGACAGTGTACATAGATTGTACATGGACAGTGTACATAGATTGCACCTGGAGAGTGTACATAGATTGTATCTGGACAGTGTACATAGATTGTACCTGGACAGTGCACATAGAGTGTACCCGGACAGTGTACATAGATTGTACCTGGACAGTGCACATAGTGTGTACCCGGACAGTATACATAGATTGTACCTGGACAGTGTACATAGATTGCACCTGGACAGTGTACATAGATTGTACCTGGACAGTGTACACAGATTGTACCCGGACAGTGTAGACAGATTGTACATGGACAATGTACATAGATTGCAACTGGACAGTGCACATAGAGTGTATCCGGACAGTATACATAGATTGTACCTGGACAGTGTACATAGATTGCACCTGGACAGTGTACATAGATTGTACCTGGACAGTGTACACAGATTGTACGTGGACAGTGTACATAGATTGTACCTGGACAGTGTACATAGACTGTACCTGGACAGTGTACACAGATTGTACATGGGCAGTGTACAAAGATTGTACCCGGACAGTGTACATAGATTGTACCCGGACAGTATACATAGATTGTATCTGGACAGTGTACATGGATTGTACCCGGACAGTGTACATAGATTGTATCTGGACAGTATACATAGATTGTACCTGGACAGTGCACATAGAGTGTACCCGGATAGTATACATAGATTGTACCTGGACAGTGTACATAGATTGCACCTGGACAGTGTACATAGATTGTACCTGGACAGTGTACACAGATTGTACCCGGACAGTGTACATAGATTGTACATGGACAATGTACATAGATTGCAACTGGACAGTGTACATAGATTGTACCTGGACAGTGTACATAGATTGTACTCGGACAGTGTACACAGATTGTACCCGAACAGTGTGCATAGATTGTACATGGACAGTGTACATAGATTGTACCCGGACAGTGTACATAGATTGTACCTGGACACTGTACACAGATTGTGCCCAGACAGTGTACATAGATTGTACATGGACAGTGTACATAGATTGTACCAGGACAGTATACATAGATTGTACCTGGACAGTGTACATAGATTGTACCTGGTCAGTGTACACAGATTGTACATGGACAGTGTACATAGATTGTACCTGGACAGTGTACATAGATTGTACCTGGACAGTGTACATAGATTGTACCTGGACAGTGTACACAGATTGTACATGGACAGTGCACATAGATTGTACCTGGACAGTGTACACAGATTGTACCCGGACAGTGTACATAGATTGTATCTGGACAGTATGCATAGATTGTAACCGGACAGTGTACACAGATTGTACCTGGACAGTGTACATAGATTATACATGGACAGTGTACATAGATTGTACCCGGACAGTGTACATAGATTGTATCTGGACAATGTACATAGATTGTTCCCGAACTGTGTACATAGATTGCATCTGGACAGTGTACATAGATTGTACCCGGACAGTGTACATAGATTGTATCTGGACAATGTACATAGATTGTTCCCGGACTGTGTATATAGATTGCATCTGGACAGTGTACATAGATTGTACCTGGACAGTGCACATAGATTGTACCTGGACAGTGTACATAGATTGTGGCTGGATAGTATTTATAGATTGCACCTGGACAGTGCACACAGATTGTACCTGGACGGTGTACACAGATTGTACCCGGACAGTATACATACATTGTACCTGGACAGTGTACATAGATTGTACCTGGACAGTGTACATAGATTTTGCCTGGATAGTATTTATAGATTGCACCTGGACAGTGTACACAGATTGTACCTGGACAGTGTATACAGATTGTACCGACATACAAACATAAGAACATAAGAATTAGGAACAGGAGTAGGCCAGCTAGCCCCTCGAGCCTGCTCCGCCATTCAAAAAGATCATGGTTGATCTGGCCGTGGACTCAGCTTCACTTACCCGCCCGCTCCCAATAACCCTTAATTCCCTTATTGGTTAAAAATCTATCTATCTGTGATTTGAATACATTCAATGAGCTAGCCTCAACTGCTTCCTTGGGCAGAGAATTGCACAGATTCACAACCCTCTGGGAGAAGAAATTCCTTCTCAACTCGGTTTTAAATTGGCTCCCCCGTATTTTGAGGCTGTGCCCCCTAGTTCTAATCTCCCCGACCAGTGGAAACAACCTCTCTGGCTCTACCTTGTCTATCCCTTTCATTATTTAAAATGTTTCTATAAGATCACCCCTCATCCTTCTGAACTCCAACGTGTAAAGACCCAGTCTATTCAATCTATCATCAGAAGGTAACCCCCGTCATCTCCGGAATCAGCCTAGTGAATCGTCTCTGTACCCCCTTCAAGGCTAGTATATCCTTCCTTAAGTAAGGTGACCAAAACTGCACGCAGTACTCCAGGTGCGTCCTCACCAATACCCTATACAGTTGCAGCCGGACCTCCCTGCTTTTGTACTCCATCCCTCTCGCAATGAAGGCCAACATGCCATTCACCTTCCTGATTACCTGCTGCACCTGCAAACTAACTTTTTGGGATTCATGCACAAGGACCCCCAGGTCCCTCTGCACCGCAGCATGTTGTAATTTCTCCCCATTCAAATAATATTCCCTTTTACTGTTTTTTTTTCCAAGGTGGATGACTTCACATTTCCCAACATTGTATTCCATCTTAGCCCATTCGCTTAACCTATCTAAATCTCTTTGCAGCTTCTCTGTGTCCTCTACACAACCCGCTTTCCCATAAATCTTTGGGTCATCTGCAACTTTTGTTACACTACACTCTATTCCCTCTTCCAGGTCATCTATGTATATTGTAAACAGTTGTGGTCCCAGCACCGATCCCTGTGGCACACCCCTAACCACCGATTTCCAACCTGAAAAGGACCCATTTATGCCGACTCTCTGCTTTCTGTTAGCCAGCCAATTCTCTATCCATGCCAATACATTTCCTCTGACTCTGCGTACCTTTATATTCTGCAGTAACCTTTTGTGTGGCACCTTATCGAATGACTTTTGGAAATCTAAATACACCACATCCATCCGTACACCTCTATCCACCATGCTTGTTATATCCTCAAAGAATTCCAGTAAATTAGTTAAACATTATTTCCCCTTCATGAATCCATGTTGCGTCTGCTTGATTGCTCTATTCCTATCTAGATGTCCCGCTATTTCTTCCTTAATGATAGCTTCAAGCATTTTCCCCGCTACAGATGTTAAACTAACTGGCCTACAGTTACCTGCCTTTTGTCTGCCCCCTTTTTTAAACAGAGGCGTTACATTAGCTGCTTTCCAATCCAATGGTACCTCCGCAGAGTCCAGAGAATTTTGGTAGATTATAACGAATGCATCTGCTGTAACTTCGGCCATCTCTTTTAATACCCTGGGATGCATTTCATCAGGACCAGGGGACTTGTCTACCTTGAGTCCCATTAGCCTGTCCAGCACTACCTCCCAAGTGATAGTGATAGTCTCAAGGTCCTCCCTTCCCACATTCCCGTGACCAGCAATTTTTGGCATGGTTTTTGTGTCTTCCACTGTGAAGACCGAAGCAAAATAATTGTTTAAGGTCTCAGCCATTTCCACATTTCCCATTACTAATGTCATCTTCTAAAGGACCAACATTTACTTTAGTCACTCTTTTCGGTTTTATATATCGGTTAAAGCCTTTACTATCTGTTTTTATGTTTTGCTGGACAGTGTACATAGATTGTATCTGGACAGTGTACATAGATTGGACCTGGACAGTACCCACAGATTGTACCTGGACAGTGTACATAGATTGTACCCGGACAGTGTACATAGATTGTACCCGGACAGTGTACATAGATTGTACATGGACAGTGTACATAGATTGTACCTGGACATTGTTCATAGATTGTATCTGGATAGTGTACACAGATTGTACTTGGACAGTGTACAAAGATTGTACCTAGACAGTGTACATAGATTGCACCCGGACAGTGTACATAGATTGTACATGGACAGTGTACATAGATTGTACGTGGACAGTGTACATAGATTGTACGTGGACAGTGTACATAGATTGTACATGGACAGTGTACATAGATTGTACCTGGACATTGTTCATAGATTGTATCTGGATAGTGTACACAGATTGTACTTGGACAGTGTACAAAGATTGTACCTAGACAGTGTACATAGATTGCACCCGGACAGTGTACATAGATTGTACATGGACAGTGTACATAGATTGTACGTGGACAGTGTACATAGATTGTACGTGGATAGTGTACATAGATTGTATGTGGACAGTGTACATATATTGTACCTGGACAGTGTACATAGCGGGTAATTGGACAGTGTACATAGATTGTACCCGGACATTGTACAAAGATTGTACCTGGACAGTGTACATAGATTGTTCCCGGACAGTGTACATAGGTTATACCTGGACAGTGTACATAGATTGCACCTGGACAGTGTACATAGATTGTACCTGGACAGTGTACATAGATTGTTCCGGGGCAGTGTACATAGATTGTACCTGGACAGTGTACATAGATTGTATCTGGACAGTGTACATAGATTGTACCTGGACAGTGTACATCGATAATATCTGAACAGTGTACATAGATTGTACCTTGACAGTATACATAGATTGTTCCCGGACAGTGTACATAAATTGTACCTGGACAGTGTGCATAGATTGTACATGGATAGTGTACATAGATTGTACCCGGACAGTATACATAGATTCGACCTGGACATTGTACATAGATTGTATCTGGACAGTGGACATAGATTGTACATGGACAGTGTACATAGATTGTACCTGGACAGTGTACATAGATTGTACATGGACAGTTCACATAGATTGTACCTGGACATTGTACATAGATTGTACCTGGACAGTGGACACAGATTGAATCTGGACAGTGTACATAGATTGTACGTGGATAGTGTCCATAGATTGTACCTGGACCATGTACATAGATTGCACCTGGACAGTGTACATATATTGTAGCCGGACAGTGTACATAGAATGTACCTGGACAGTGTACATAGATTGCACCTGGACAGTGTACACAGATTGTACCTGGACAATGTACTTAGATTGTATCTGGACAGTGTACATAGATTGTACGTGAACAGTGTACATAGATTGTACGTGGACAGTGCACATAGATTGTACGTGGACAGTGTACATAGACTGTACTTGGACAGTGTACACAGGTTGTACATTGGCAGTGTATAAAGATTGTACCTGGACAGTGTACATAGCTGGTATCTGGACAGTGTACATAGATTGTACCCGGACCGTGTACATAGATTGTACCTGGACAGTGCACATAGATTGCACCTGGACAGTGTACATAGATTGTACATGGACAGTGTACATAGATTGTTCCTGGACAGTGTACATAGATTGTACCTGGACAGTGTACATAGATTGGACCTGGACAGTATACACAGATTGTTCCCGGACAGTGTACATAGATTGTACCCGGACAGTGTACATAGATTGTACATGGACAGTGTACATCGATTGTACCTGGACAGTGTACATAGATTGCTCCTGGACAGTGTACATAGATTGTACCTGGACACTCTACATAGATGAGACCCGGACAGTGTACAAAGATTGTACCCGGACAGTGTACATAGATTGTACCTGGACAGTGTACATAGATTGTACCTGGACAGTGTACATCGATTGCACCTGGACAGTGTACATAGCGTGTACTGGACAGTGTACATAGATTGTACCTGGACAGTGTACATAGATTGTACCTGGACAGTGTCCGTAGATTGTACCTGGACAGTGTACATAGATTGCACCTGGACAGTGTACATAGATTATATCCATCTGTGTACATAGATTGTACGTAGACAGTGTACATAGATTGTACCAGGACAGTGTACGTAGATTGTACCTGGACCGTATACATAGATTGTACCTGGACAGTGTGCATAGATTATACCCAGACTGTGTACATAAATTGTACCTGGACAGTGTAAATAGATTGCACCTGGACAGTGTACATAGATTGTACCTGAACAGTGTACATAGTTTTCACCTGGACAGTGTACATAGATTGTACCTGGACACTGTACATAGATTAAACCCGGACATTGTACATAGATTGCACCTGAACAGTGTGCATCGATTGCATCTGGGCAGTGTACATAGATTGTACCCGGACAGTGTACATAGATTGCTCCTGGACAGTGTACATAGATTGTACCTGGACACTCTACATAGATGAGACCCGGACAGTGTACAAAGATTGTACCCGGACAGTGTACATAGATTGTACCTGGACAGTGTACATAGATTGTACCTGGACAGTGTACATCGATTGCACCTGGACAGTGTACATAGCGTGTACTGGACAGTGTACATAGATTGTACCTGGACAGTGTACATAGATTGTACCTGGACAGTGTCCGTAGATTGTACCTGGACAGTGTACATAGATTGCACCTGGACAGTGTACATAGATTATATCCATCTGTGTACATAGATTGTACGTAGACAGTGTACATAGATTGTACCAGGACAGTGTACGTAGATTGTACCTGGACCGTATACATAGATTGTACCTGGACAGTGTGCATAGATTATACCCAGACTGTGTACATAAATTGTACCTGGACAGTGTAAATAGATTGCACCTGGACAGTGTACATAGATTGTACCTGAACAGTGTACATAGTTTTCACCTGGACAGTGTACATAGATTGTACCTGGACACTGTACATAGATTAAACCCGGACATTGTACATAGATTGCACCTGAACAGTGTGCATCGATTGCATCTGGGCAGTGTACATAGATTGTACCCGGACAGTGTACATAGATTGCTCCTGGACAGTGTACATAGATTGTACCTGGACACTCTACATAGATGAGACCCGGACAGTGTACAAAGATTGTACCCGGACAGTGTACATAGATTGTACCTGGACAGTGTACATAGATTGTACCTGGACAGTGTACATCGATTGCACCTGGACAGTGTACATAGCGTGTACTGGACAGTGTACATAGATTGTACCTGGACAGTGTACATAGATTGTACCTGGACAGTGTCCGTAGATTGTACCTGGACAGTGTACATAGATTGCACCTGGACAGTGTACATAGATTATATCCATCTGTGTACATAGATTGTACGTAGACAGTGTACATAGATTGTACCAGGACAGTGTACGTAGATTGTACCTGGACCGTATACATAGATTGTACCTGGACAGTGTGCATAGATTATACCCAGACTGTGTACATAAATTGTACCTGGACAGTGTAAATAGATTGCACCTGGACAGTGTACATAGATTGTACCTGAACAGTGTACATAGTTTTCACCTGGACAGTGTACATAGATTGTACCTGGACACTGTACATAGATTAAACCCGGACATTGTACATAGATTGCACCTGAACAGTGTGCATCGATTGCATCTGGGCAGTGTACATAGATTGTACCCGGACAGTGTACATAGATTGCACCTGGACAGTGTACATAGATTCCTCCGTGGCGGTGTACATAGATTGTACCTGGACAGTGTACATAGATTGTACCTGGACAGTGTACATAGATTGCTCTGTGGCGGTGTACATAAATTGTACCTGGACAGTGTACATAGATTGCACCTGGACAGTGTACATTGATTGTACCTGGACAGTGTACATAGATTGTTCCGGGGCAGTGGACGTAGCTTGTACCCGGACAGTGTACATTGATTGTACCTGGACAGTGTACATAGATTGTACCTGGACAGTGTACATATATTGTTCCGGGGCAGTGTACATAGATTGTACCTGGACAGTGTACATAGAATATACCCGTCTGTGTACATAGATTGCACCCGGACAGTGCACATAGATTGTACCTGGACAGTGTACATAGAGTATACCCGTCTGTGTACATAGATTGCACCTGGACAGTGTACATAGATTGCACCTGGACAGTGTACATAGATTGTACCCGGACAGTGTACATAGATTGTACACGGACAGTGTACATAGATTGTACCTGGACAGTGTACATAGATTGCACCTGGACAGTGTACATAGATTGTACACGGACATTGTACGTAGATTGTACCTGGACAGTGTACATAGATTGTACCTGGACAGTGTACATAGATTGCTCCTGGACAGTGTACATAGATTGTACCTGGACAGTGTACATAGATTGTACACGGACAGTGTACATAGATTGTACCTGGACAGTGTGCATAGATTGTCCCTGGACAGTGTACATAGATTGCACCTGGACAGTGTACATAGATTGTACACGGACAGTGTACATAGATTGTACCTGGACAGTGTACATAGATTGTCCCTGGACAGTGTACATAGATTGTACCCGGACAGTGTACATAGATTGTATCTGGACAGTGTACATAGATTGTACCTGGACAGAGTTCATAGATTGTACCTTGACAGTGTTCATAGATTGTACCAGGACGGTGTACATAGATTGTACCTGAACAGTGTACATAGATTGTACCTGGACACTGTACAAAGATTGTACCTGGACGGTGTACATAAATTGTCCCCGGACAGTATACGTAGATTGTACTTGGACATTGTTGATAGATTGTACCTGGACAGTGTACATAGATTGTACCTGGACCGTGTACATCGATTGTAGCTTGACAGTGTACATAGATTGTACCTGAACAGTGTACATAGATTGTACCTGGACACTGTACAAAGATTGTACCTGGACGGTGTACATAAATTGTACCCGGACAGTATACGTATGCTGTACTTGGACATTGTTCATAGATTGTACCTGGACCGTGTACATAGATTGTACCTTGACAGTGTACATAGATTGTACCTGAACAGTGTACATAGATTGTACCTGGACATTATGGTTGGTTGAAACTCACTACAAACATCTTCTGGTCTGTGGGCACATCTCTCCCATAATAAACATCTTTCAGGCTGCATTGGAACTCACCTCTCCCATTTTAACAGCCCCCCACCCTTCACTGTTCCGACCTGTACCCAATCTTAGCAAATCTTTCCTGATTATCTGAGCAATATGGCAGCCACTCTGTACCAACAGCATTCCATCATTAGCAATGGGCAAAATACCTGTTTGTGGTGGTTATTGAAGGAGAAATGTTGGTACGTGGCAGCTGCTGCCACATACCAAAACGGCTCTCATCAAAGTCACAAGTGACATCCTTTGTGACTGTGACAAAGGTAAACTATTGTCCTTCTCGACCTGTCTGCAGCCTTTGACAGGGTTGACCACTCCATCCTCCTCCAATGCCTCTCCACCATCATCCAGCTGGGTGGAACTGCACTCGCCTGGTTCCATTTTTATCTATATAATCCTCGCCAGAGAATCACCTGCAACGGCTTCTCTTCCCTTCCCCACTTTATTACCTCTGGTGCCCCCCAGGATCTATCCTTGGCCCCCTCATATTTCTCATCTACGTGCTGCCCCTCGGCGACATCATCTGAAAACACAGCATCAGTTTCCACATGTACACTGATGACATCCAGCTCTACCTCACCACCACTTCTCTCAACCCCTCCACGGTCTCTAAATTGTCAGACGGCTTGTCCGACATCCAGTTCTGGATCAGCAATGTCATATCTTCTTTAGACATCACTAACAAATACACTTTACAAGATGGCTCTACTACATCATTCGACTTTGGTTGTAGTTACAGCAGCAGTTGCATTACCACAGTAGTCCACACTTCTCCCTCCTCAATGAAGAAGTAATCATAACAAAATAATCATCGTACATAACTTGCATGTTATACACAACAAAAGATATGGACTTATTTTGCCATAGTTACAAATCAAAAATAACCAATGGTTTTCTGTTTCGACGAGAATATGATCAGGAAGGCCAATGGAATCTTGGCCTTTATTGCAAAGGGGATGGAGTATAAAAGCAAGGAATTCTTACTACAGCTGTGCAATGTATTGGTAAGGCCACACCTGGAATACTGCGTGCAGTTTTGGTTTCCATATTTACGAAAGGATATACTTGCTTTGGAGGCAGTTCAGAAAAGGTTCACCAGATTCCGGAGATGAGGGGTTGACTTATGAGGAAAGGTTGAGCAGGTTGGGCCTCTACTCATTGGAACTCAGAAGAATGAGCGGTGATCTTATCGAAACGTATAAGATTATGAGGGGGCTTGACAAGGTGGATGCAGAGAGGATGTTTCCACTGATGGGGAAGACTAGAACTAGGAGGCACATTCTTCGAATAAGGGGCCGCCCATTTAAAACTGAGATGAGGAGAAATTTCTTCTCTCGGAGGGTTGTAAATCTGTGGAATTTGCTGCCTCAGAGAGCTGTGGAAACTGGGACATTGAATAAATTTAAGACAGAGATAGACAGTTTCTTAACTGATAAGGGAATAAAGGGTTATGGGGAGCGGGCAGCGAAGTGGACCTGAGTCCATGATCGGATCAGCCATGAACGTATTAAATGGCGGAGCAGACTCGAGGGGCCGTATAGCCTACTCCTGCTCCTTTTTCTTATGTTCTTAAGCTCTTGAAAATAAGTTTCTAATATTGTTGTTGAACTTAGATTCTTTCGAGGCTGAGCCAGTGGAGAATTTTTCTCCAAGGGATGCCCTTTGTTATATATGTAAACCTGTAAATACCTTGTTTAACCACCAGAGGGCTTATCCCCTGGAGTCCCAAGGGATCCCACAATCCCTTGGGAGCACCTGTACATAAGGAGGCCTCACAGACTGGAGAGGCACTCTGGAGACCTGAAATAAAGGACTACGGTCACACATTACTTTGAGCTTACAGTGTCTGGTCAGATTCTTTATTCAAGAAATAACACCCTTGATCTACATTTGAACTCTCTACAATTTCAGAATGTTTGTCTGCCTGACTCGGACTCAGACTTAAATTCTGTATTTCTCTTGGATTTGTTTCTAGAGCATCTGATGTAGGATTTTCTACTGGTACTCTAGTTGTAACAAGACTATCTGACTCATCAGGAAGGCAAATGGAATGTTGGCCTTTATGTAAGAGGGATAGAGTATAAAAGCAGAGAAGTCCTGCTACAACTGTACAGGATATTGGTGAGGCTACACCTGGAGTACTGCATGCAGTTTTGGCCACCATATTTAAGGAATGATATACTTGCTGGTCAGAAAAGGTTCACTGGGTTGATTCCAGAGATGAGGGGGCTTGACTTATGAAGAAAGGTTGAGTAGGTTGGGCCTATACTCATTGGACTTCAGAAGAATGAGAGGTGATCTTATCGAAACATATAAGATAATGAGGGGGCTAGACAAGGTGGATGCAGAGAGGATATTTCCACTCATAGGGGAAACTAAAACTAGGGGCATAGTCTCAGAATAAGAGTCTGGGATGAGGAAGAATTTCTTCTCTCAGAGGGTTGTAATTCTGTGCCCCAGAGAGCTGTGGAGGCTGGGTCATTGAATATATTAAGTGTGGAGATAGACAGATTTTTGAGCGATAAGGGAGTAAAGGGTTATGGGGAGCGGGTAGGGAAGTGGAGCTGAGTCCATGATCAGATCAGCCATGACCTTATTGACCAGGTGGCCTACTCTTCTTATGTTCTTATTCTCAGAAATAATCAAATCATTTCAACTTTCAACTCCTTCCACATCTGTAGGTAAAATATGATCAATGTGAACAAACTTAACCTTTCCATGATCAAACATCTTGATCAAATGTGTGCGAGGGCCTTCACTACTCTTCCTGGTAACCACTTTAACCATTATGGTGATGATTCTTCACTCTCACCTTCTGATTCAATTTCAAACTTCCCTTGCTTTCTCCACCCCTAACATGATTCTCTTTCTGTCTTAATTGTTTCTCTTCCACTGATTGTGCCAAGTTTGGCTTTAACAGCGAGAATCTGGTCCGTGGCTGTCATTTGAAAAACAACTCTGATGATGTTCTACCAGTAGTTGTATGAGGAGTATTATGATTAGTAATTAGAAAATTAGCTAATTAGTGGTCCAACGACAATTGCCGTTTCTTTGGATTTGGATCCAACATTTGCTTGATGAAGGCAGGTTTTACAACTTGTACTGTGCGCTCTGCTGCACCATTTGAAGCAAGCTGGTACGGTGGAACCTTGGTATGTTTCACACCATTTCTGCTCATGAACTGTGCAAATTCTTCTGAATAAAATTGCGGCCCATTATCAGACACATTTTCTTGTGGGAGCCCAAAAGAAGAAAACAATCTTTGCATATTGTCCAGTGTTTTACTGGTTGTTATTTTCCACATCGGAAACACCTGTACCCACTTTGAATGGCTATCAATCACAATTAACAATTGTTGCCCTCCAGCTCAGCAAAATCTATATGTAACCTTTGCTACACCCTTGGAGGTCATTTCCATGGCTGTAATGGTACTGATGGTGGTTTTTTGCTTACCGATTGACATGTTGTAAACTGACTAACGATATACTCTATGGGCCCGAAATTGGTGGCCTTACCGCCCACTGTTACCGCCTACCATCGACTGCCGGCGAGTTTTTTCGCTGCTCTCCCCTCGGTGACAGATTCCTCTTGGTCTGATGTCGGCAGGAGGGGAGTACCGCTGGGAACAGCCCGCTGATGGCTGCCGGTGGTCAAGTCGCGTAAGTGACCTCCCGCCCGCCGAGCTGCCATATTGGTGCAGGCGGGAGTCAGTGGCAGCAGGGGGAAGGACCGTTGCATGGAGGCTGTTCTAACCCCGACGTTAAGTACGGAGACTTGCAAAAAAAGGTTAGTGAACATGTTTTAATTTCTTTTCTTTCAGCGATTTACCTGTATGGGTTCCCCTGAAAGTGTTCCGCTGTTTTTTTTATTTTTTGTGAAGATTTTTATTTTTCAGTGTTACCCCCTCCCTGAGCCTGACTCAATCCTCGGCGGCACTTTGGCGAGGATTGCATTTGCCACCGAGATTGAGAGCTCCCGCCCACTGCCGCCCAGATTGAAAGCGTAAGCCGTCATTTTGCCGCCGGGCGGTATTGCCATCCCTTTTAGAGGGATCTTCCTGGCAAAATATTGCCCGGTCTCTTGGTGGCCATTGGCGGCCCTTTGGGCAGCATTTGGCCGGGCCTTGGCTTTGACCAAGTTCGGGCCCTATACCTTTATCTAGATCTGGCCACCCTAAGTAACTGCGTGCAAAACTCTTGGTCAAGCACATTCCCAGGTGCTGGTCATGAAGATCTCTTAACAATTTGAATCTGAACTTATTTGGGATAACCACTCTTGCACCCTACATGATACAATCTTTATCCACTGATAATTCATTCCTACGAACAAAATATGGATGAATATATTTCTCTGTTACCTAGTTTGGCCAGCCATTTGCTATGTAATCATACACCTTTGATATAACTAGGTCACATTTGATTGCTCTACCAATCTCTTCAGTTGTGACTGGCAGCTCACCAATGTATGAAAAATGTTCTTCCCTATTGAGTGTAACTTGTGATGGGGATGGCAACCCGGACATAGCATCAGCATTACTATGTGAATTAGGTACAACAACAATGGGTGTAGCCCAATTACTTAGATCTGCCTTTGAGATAATGTTTTCAGTTTCTAGTCTGTTGAGTTCTTGCTCAACGTTCTCCTTGAGTGCATATGGTATGGGAAGTGGCTTGCAGTAAACTGGTCTAGCGTCCTTCTGTACCCTGACACTTGCCTTAAAGTCTTGGATCGGACTGCCAGTTTCATTGAACACCTTCGGGCATTGCTTGATGATGTCATCTTTTGATGCAAATTTTGTTTCCACACGAAAAATCTCATTCCTACCCAGCTTCAGTATCCCAACCAATTTCTACCTGGTATAGCAGGCTTGTCTCCTGCCACTACTAAGAGAGGCAAGCTCTGAAACTGATCTTTGAATTTCACCGGTACGGTGATAAGTCCTACAACAGGAATTTGCTCTCTTGAGTAGCCACATAGCTCTAGCTTCAATTTCTCCATTGAAAAATGATTCAACTTGTTGAGATATAGCGATTCCGGTACTACACTCACGGATGCACTCATGTCGATTTCCATGGGTATCCTGGTACCTGCAATGTTCACTTGGATGACGATACTTCACGAATCGCTGTTAGGTACCCTTGTGCTCCTGATGATGTGTATCACCAGAACCTCCTCAACCTGTTGCTTCTGTTCAATGCTGTGTAGTCTCTGGCGATTTTTACTTCTAGCATTGAACATCGGTTTACTCTTCAGTCGGCATGTCTTTGCAAGTTGCCCGGTTTTCCTGCAGAAGAAACACTCTGCCTTCACATTGGACGGCTTTGAGCAATGTGTTGTCCCAGACACCAATAGCACGACTTCAGTGCTCTGTTACCTTGGCCAGTTGCTGAGACTTAGGGCCCAACTGCCTTTTACTTTTAACCTGCAGGCGATTCACCTCGGTTGTCTGATGACTGAAAATAGCACGAAATTCTCAGGCCTACTGGTCGGCCATATCCATCGACATAACTGTCGGACAAACTAACTCAAAAGTCAAGTTAGGGGTTGTCAACAATTTTCTTCTGATTGCTTCATTTTTCATCCCACAAACAAAGCGGTCATGCGAAGCTCGGTCCTGAAAGTTTCTGAAATAACAGTGATTGGATAGCTTTTATAAAACTGCAATGTACTCACTGATATTCTCATCAGTTAATTGATCTCATATTCTGAAACGATAACTTTCAGCAATTTCCAGGGGCTCAGGACTGCAGTGCTGTTCTAACTTGGCTAGAATCTCCGTCAGTGGCGTGTCCTTTGGCTTGACGGGAACAAGTCAATTGTTCAGGGTTTCATATACCTCGGGGCCTGCTTCAGTCAGTAAAATAGCCCGTTTTCTTTCTAAAACCACCCGGTTGTGGTTTTCATCATCGGGGACTTTGCCAATACTATTCGCGGTAAAAAACATTTCTTACCGCTCCACATACGCTCCAAAAGTCTATCGGTCACAATGGAACTTACCCAAGCGCCCTATTATTTGGCCATCTGGACTCTTCAGTTCAGCCAAGTGTGCTTGAAATTTACCGTGGATATTTAGTTGTGCTGCAAAACAAAGAACCTCTCAAAGTCTCTCTGTTAGTTGGCTAAATCATCCACCAACAAAAATATCAACCAGGGAATCCAGAAATCGGATCCTATGTCGCCAATTAAACATCTTCTTATGACATCATAAACACACACTTTACAAGAGGACTCTACTACGTCATGTGACTTTGATTGTATTTACAACAGCAGTTGCATTACCACAGTAGTCCACTAGGGGGAGGTATATTACAAGCAGAAATGTTCCCCAATTGATTATTGGGAAGAACAAAGCCATTGTTTTCAGTCCCCGCCACAAACTCTGTTCCCTAGCCACTGACTCCATCCCTCTCCCCAACATCTGTCTGAGGCTGAACCAGACTGTTCGTAACCTTGGTGTCAGATTTGACCCTGAAATGAGCTTTCGACCACATATCCACAGCATAACTAAGACCGCCTATTCCCACCTCCGTAACATCGCCCATCTCCGCCCTTACCTCAGATCATCCGCTGCTGAAGCCCTCATCCATGCCTTTATTACCTCGAGACTTGACTATTCCAACACTCTCCTGGCCGGCCTCCACATTCTACCCTACATAAACTAGAGGTGATTCAAAACTCGGCTGCCCGTGTCCTAACTCGCACAAAGTCCCGCTCACCCATCACCCCCTGTGCTCGCTGACCTACATTGGCTCCTGGTTAAGCAACACCTCGATTTCAAAATTCACATCCTTATTTTCAAATCCCTCCATGGCCTCGCCCCCTCCCTATCTCTGTAATCTCCTCCAGCCCCACAACCCCCCGAGATGTCTGCACTCCTCTAATTCTGCCCTCCTGAGCATCACTGATTATAATCGCTCAACCATCGGTGGCCGTGCCTTCTGTTATCTGGGCCCAAGCTCTGGAACTCCCTGCCTAAACCTCTCCACCTCTCTACCTCTCTTTCCCCCTACAAGACGCTCCTTAACATAGCAACATAGAAACATAGAAAATAGGTGCAGGAGTAGGCCATTCGGCCCTTCGAGCCTGCGCCACCATTCAGTAAGATCATGGCTGATCATTTCTTCAGTACCCCGTTCCTGCTTTCTCTTCATACCCCTTGATCCCTTTAGCCGCAAGGGCCATATCTAACTCCCTCCTGAATATATCCAATGAGCTGGCATCAACAACTCTCTGCGGTAGGGAATTCCATAGGTTAACAACTCTCTGAGTGAAGAAGTTTCTCCTTATATCAGTCCTAAATGGCCTACCCCTTATCCTTATACTGTGTCCCCTGGTCCTGGACTTCCCCAACATCGGGAACATTCTTCCTGCATCTAACCTGTCCTGTCCCGTCAGAATTTTATATGTTTCTTTGAGATCCCCTCTCATCCTTCTAAACTCCAGTGAATACAGGCCCAGTTGATCCAGTCTCTCCTCATATGTCAGTCCTGCCATCCCAGGAATCAGTCTGGTGAACCTTCGCTGCACTCCCTCAATAGCAAGGACGTCCTTCCTCAGATTAGGAGACCAAAACTGAACACAATATTCCAGGTGGGGCCTCACCAAGGCCCTGTACAACTGCAGTAAGACTTCCCTGCTCCTATACTCAAATCCCCTTGCTATGAAGGCCAACATACCATTTGCCTTCTTCACCGCCTGCTGTACCTGCATGCCAACCTTCAATGACTGATGAATCATGATACCCAGGTCTCGCTGCACCTCCCCTTTTCCTAATCTGCCGCCATTCAGAAAATATTCTGCCTTCGTGTTTTTGCCCCCAAAGTGGATAACCTCACATTTATCCACATTATACTGCATCTGCCATGCCATTGCCCACTCGCCTAACCTGTCCAAATCACCCCGCAGCCTCTTAGCGTCCTCCTCACAGCTCACATCGCCACCCAGTTTAGTGTCATCTGCAAACTTGGAGATATTACACTCAATTCCTCATCCAAATCATTAATATATATTGTAAAGAGCTGGGGTCCCAGCACTGAGCCCTGCAGCACTCCACTAGTCACTGCCTGGCATTCTGAAAAGGACCCGTTAATCCCGACTCTCTGCTTCCTGTCTGCCAACCAGTTCTCTATCCACGTCAGTACATTACCCCCAATACCATGTGCTTTGATTTTGCACAACAATCTCTTGTGTGGGACCTTGTCAAATGCCTTTTGAAAGTCCAAATACACGACATCCACTGGTTCTCCCCTGTCCACTCTACGAGTTACATCCTCAAAAAATTCCAGAAGATTTGTCAAGCATGATTTCCCCTTCATAAACCAATGCTGACTTGGACCAATTCTATCACTGCTTTCCAAATGTGCTGCTATTTCATCCTTAATGATTGATTCCAACATTTTCCCCACTACTGATGTCAGGCTAACTCGTTTTCTCTCTCCCTCCTTTTTTAAAAAGTGGTGTTACATTAGCAACCCTCCAGTCCATAGGAACTGATCCAGAGTCGATGGACTGTTGGAAAATTATCACCAATGCATCCACTATTTCTAGGGCCACATCCTTAAGTACTCTGGGATGTAGACGATCAGGCCCTGGGGATTTATCAGCCTTCAATCCCGTCAATTTCCCTAACACAATTTCCCGCCTAATAAGGATATCCTTCAGTTCCTCCTTCTCACTAGACCTTCGGACCCCTAGTACATCGGGAAGGTTATTTTTGTCTTCCTTTGTGAAGACAGAACCAAAGTACTTGTTCAATTGGTCTGCCATTATAAATTCACACGAATCTGACTGCAAGGGACCAACATTTGTCTTCACTAATCTTTTTCTCTTCACATATCTACAGAAGCTTTTGCAGTCATTTTTTATGTTTCCGGCAAGCTTCCTCTCATACTCTATTTTCCCCCTCTTAATTAAACCCTTTGTCCTCCTCTGCTGCATTCTAAATTTCTCCCAGTCCTCCGGCTTGCTACTTTTTCTGGCTAATTTGTATGCCTCTTCCTTGGATTTAACACTATCCTTAATTTCCCTTGTTAACCACGGTTGAGCCACCTTCCCCATTTTATTTTTTACTCCAGACAGGGATGTACAATTGTTGAAGTTCTTTAAAGGTTTGCCATTGCCGATTCACCGTCAAACCTTTAAGTATCATTTGCCAGTCTAATCTCGCCAATTCGTGCCTCATACCATCTGTCATGTATCTTACACTATTATATATAACTGTATCTTAACATGCTATACATGACTGTAATAAGATATGACCTGTAACCACCAGCACACCTTACTACCAGGGGTGCACTTGCAAGAGACAGGTATATAAGGACAGGTCTCAGGCAAGTGCAGCATTCCAGAGCTGTGAAATAAAGGTGCAGGTCCAGAGTGACCTTGACTTCACTACATGCCTCGTGTGAACCTGTACTGAGGGGACAGGACTTTACAGTGGCGACGAGTTACGGGATTACAGAATCCACAGAATGGCGAACAACGGATCAGATGAAAAGTACAATGCGGGAGACAACTGGGAGGACTTTATAGAAAGACTCCAGCAAAGCTTTGTAACCAAAGACTGGTTAGGCGACTATAAGGCAGACAAGAGAAGAGCCCATCTCTTGACCAGCTGTGGCTCGAAAACATACGCTTTAATGAAGGATCTGTTGGCACCCGAGAAACCAGCAAGCAAGTCGTTTGAAGAATTGAGCACACTGGTAAGAGACCAACTGAAGCCAGCGAGCAGCCTACACATGGCCAGACACAGGTTCTACAATTACAGACGCTGTATGGGCCAGAGCATACCCGACTTCGTGGCGGAACTTCGGAGGTTGGCTAGTTTATGTGAGTTCTCCGATGAACTGAGGAGAGAAATGTTGAGAGACTTTTTCATTGAAGGAATAGGCCACGCAGGCATATTCCGAAAGCTCATAGAGACCAAGAACCTGAACTTAGAGGCAGCAGCACTGGTTGCACAGACATTCTTGGTAGGGGAAGAAGAAACGAGGTTGATTTACAATGCAGGTACGACAACTAAAGAAATATCGGAAGAAGAAGTTCACAGCACTAAACAAGCTGCTACCCCCACACACAGACAAAACCGGGAAAACAGGCTCTCAACAGCAGGCAGAAGCCATCAAGGGCCACAGGAACGGCCATTCACACCTCATCAACCCACAATGCGAGCATTCAACTACAAACTCAGAGAACCTCAAGAGAGATCAGCCAGACGCAGCTCATTCTTTGGGAACACTTTAAACAATGGAACAGGTCTGTGCTGGAGGTGTGGATGTGGGCACTCGTCAAGGGGATGTCGATTTCAACAGGCTGTTTGCAGAAATTGTGAATATACAGGACATTTGGTCCGCATGTGCAAAAAAACGGCAGCTCGGCTGGTATACGAATCGGATGGGTCAGAAAGTGGACCAGAAGATGGTGGGGACAGTACCCGGGACACCGATGTACAGTGGGTCAACACGATCAATGGCCGCTGCTCCTACAACAGGATGCCTCCTATAATGATGAGGGTCCTACTCAATAGGATATCTGTCAACATGGAGCTGGATACGGGAGCGAGTCAATCTCTCATGGGCGCTCAACAATTTGAGAAACTGTGGCCGCATAAAAGAGACAGATCAAAACTCACAAGGGTCGACACCAAACTAAAGACCAATACCAAAGAAATCGTACCAGTCCTCGGCAGCGCCATGCTCTCTGTCACACACAAAGGGACAGTGAACCGACTTCCCCTGTGGATTGTCCCCGGAGACCCCCCAGCACTGCTGGGGAGAAGCTGGCTGGCAAAACTAAACTGGAAATGGGATGATGTCCATGCCATGTCATTAGGGGAACGGACCTCCTGCTCAACAGTTATAAAGCAATTTGAACATCTCTTTCAGCCAGGTGTGGGCACTTTCAAAGGGGCCAAAGTCAAAATCTATATCACACAGGATGCTAGACCGGTCCATCACAAGGCCAGAGCTGTACCCTATGTGATGAGGGAAAAGATTGAACACGAACTAGACAGGCTTCTGTGGGAAGGCATTATATCACCTGTGGAATTTAGCAACTGGGCAAGTCCCATCGTCCCAGTCATGAAGCCTGATGGATCCGTATGAATCTGTGGGGACTACAAATCTACCATAAACATAGTCTCCCTACAGGACCAGTACCCGCTGCCCAGAGTGGAGGACTTATTTGCCACATTGGTTGGAGGTAAACTTTTCTCAAAATTAGACCTCACATCTGCATATATGACGCAAGAATTGACTGAGGAATCCAAGCTGCTCACCACCATCAACACACATCGAGGCCTTTTCATGTACAATCAATGCCCATTCGGCATCAGGTCAGCAGCTGCCATATTCCAGCACAACATGGAGAGTCTGCTCAAGTCCATCCCGGGGACGGTTATATTTCAAGACGACATACTTATCACGGGCAGGGACACTGACTCCCATCTCCGTAATTTGGAGGAAGTACTAAAGCGGTTGGATCGGGTAGGCCTACGAGTCAAGAAATCCAAGTGCCTGTTTCTCGCACCCGAGGTTGAATTTTTGGGTAGAAGGATTGCCGCTGATGGAATCCGCCCAACAGAGTCCAAAACAGAAGTAATTCGCCTGGCACCCAGGCCCCGGAATGTCTCAGAACTGCGCGCCTTTTTCGGGCTACTCAATTACTTTGGGAACTTTATGCAGAACTTAAGCATGCTGCTGGAGCCTCTCCACGTGCTACTCAGGAAGGGGTGCGATTGGTTTTGGGGGGACGCCCAGGAATGCGCCTTCAATAAGGCACGCAACCTTCTGTGTTCCAACAGTGTTTTGACTTTCTTTGACCCAGGTAAAAAGCTAGTTCTCACATGCGATGCGTCAGCGTATGGGGTCGGGTGCGTTTTGCAACATGTCAATAGTGCGGGCAAATTACAACCCGTAGCTTATGCCTCCAGGTCACTTTCGCGGGCGGAGCGCGGGTACGGCATGGTAGAGAAGGAGGCGCTCGCGTGCGTGTACGGTGTCAAAAAGATGCACCAATACCTTTTCGGGGCCAAGTTCGCGTTAGAAACCGACCACAAGTCCCTCACGTCCCTCCTATGTGAGAACAAGGCAATAAACGGCAATGCCTCGGCGCGAATTCAACGGTGGGCACTCATGCTGGCGTCCTACGACTATACCATAAGGCACAGACCAGGCACAGACAACTGTGCCGACGCGCTCAGCAGGCTACCCCTGGCCACCACGGAAGGGTCTGACGAACAGGACTGTGAGATAGTCATGGCAATCAATGCCTTTGAGTCCACAGGTTCGCCCACGACGACTCGCCAAATCAGAGCCTGGACGGCCAGCGACCCCACGTTATCCTTAGTAAAAAGATGTGTCCTAACCAGTGACTGGGCAGAGGCTCGCGATGCCTGCCCCGAGGAATTAAAACCCTTTCACAGGCGCATGCATGAGCTATCACTACAAGCAGACTGCCTGATGTGGGGCAGCCGTGTAGTCATGCCTCTGCGAGGCAGAGGGGCATTTGTCCGGGAGCTCCACCACGGGCACCTGGGGATCGTTCTCATGAAGGCCATAGCCAGATCCCACGTCTGGTGGCCTGATATTGACGCGGACTTGGAGCTCTGCGTCCGAAGGTGCACCATTTGTGCCCAACTCAGCAATGCCCCCAGGGAGGCTCCACTGAGCCCCTGGCCCTGGCCTACCAAACCGTGGTCGCGGGTGCACGTAGACTATGCGGGCCCATTCATGGGCAAAATGTTCTTCGTAGTTGTAGATGCATTTTCAAAGTGGATCGAATGCACCATTTTAAACTCGAGCACAATCTCCACCACTGTGGAGAGCCTCGCAACCATGTTTGCAATGCACGGAATCCCAGACATATTGGTCAGTGACAATGGTCCGTGCTTCACCAGCGCAGAATTCCAAGACTTTATAATTGACCACGGCATAAATCACATCAAGATGGCACCATTCAAGCCGGCCTCCAACGGCCAGGCGGAGAGAGCAGTGCAAATCATTAAACAAGGCATGCTTAAAATCCAAGGTCCCACGCTGCAGGTTCGCCTGTGGCGACTGCTACTGGCATACAGATCTCGTCCACACTCATTGACTGGGATCCCCCCCCAGGCAACTGTTGATGAAAAGGACTTTAAATACAAGGCTCTCATTAATCTTCCCAGACATGCACGAAATCATTGAGGCAAAGCGCCGTAAGCTGACTGAGTACCATGACAGAAATTCGAGGTGGAGATGGAATGAGATAGGGGACAAAGTGTTTGTACTAAACTATGGCAGGGGTCCCAAATGGCTTGCAGGGACAGTAACGGGCAAGGAAGGAAACAGGCTACTGGTAGTACAAATGGACAATGGCAGAACCTGCCGGAGGCATGTAGACCAAGTCAAAAGCAGATTTACCAACAACACTGCAGAACCAGAGGCAGACTACAATGTGGAACTCGCACCATACCTGGTGGACAGACAAAGGGAACAACCTGAGGAAAGGGCAATCCCAACAGACAGCCCAGGCGAGTCAACAACAATCACACCAACCGAAACAGACAGCCCAGGCGAGATACCAGGAACCACACCCAAAGAAAAACAGACACCAAGGCAAACAACTGAACGACAACTCAGACGCTCCACGCGAGAGCGTAGACCACCTGAGAGACTGAACCTATAAACACAATAAGACCTTGGGGGAGGGTGATGTCATGTATCTTACATTATTATATATAACTGTATCCTAACATGCTATACATGACTGTAATAAGATATGACCTGTAACCACCAGCACTCCTTACCACCAGGGGTGCACTTGCAAGAGACAGGTATATAAGGAGAGGTCTCAGGCAAGTGCAGCATTCCAGAGCTGTGAAATAAAGGTGCAGGTCCAGAGTGACCTTGACTTCACTACATGCCTCGTGTGAATCTGTACTGAGGGGACAGGACTTTACACCATCAAAGTTATCTTTCCTTAAGTTCAGGACTCTAGTTTCTGAATTAACTTTGTCACTCTCGATCTTAATAAAGAATTCTACCATATTATGGTCACTCTTCCCCAAGTGGCCTCGCACAACAAGATTGCTAATTACTCCCTTCTCATTACACATCACTCAGTCTAGGATGGCCAGCTCTCTGGTTGGTTCCTCGACATATTGGTCTAGAAATCCATCCCTAATACACTCCAGGAAATCCTCCTCCACCGCATTGCTACCAGTTAGGTTAGCCCAATCAATATGTAGATTAAAGTCGCCCATGATTACTGCTGTACCTTTATTGCACACATCCCTTATTTCTTGTTTGATGCTGTCCCCAACCTCACTTCTACTGTTTGGTGGCCTGTACACAACTCCCACTAGCGTTTTCTGCCCTTTGGTATTCCGTAGCTCCACCCATACCGAATGCACATCATCCAAGCTAATGTCCTTCCTTACAATTGCATTAATTTCCTCTTTAACCAGCAGCGCCACCCCGCCTCCTTTTCCTCTCTGTCTATCCTTCCTAAATGCTGAATACCCCTGGATGTTGAGTTCCCAGCCTTGGTCATCCTGGAGCCATGTCTCCGTGATGCTAATCACATCATATCCGTTAACTGCTATCTGCGCAGTTAATTCGTCCACCTTGTTCCGAATACTCTTCGCATTGAGGCACAGAGCCTTCAGCCTTGTCTTTTTAGCACACTTTGACCCTTTAGATTTCTGCTTTAAAGTGGCCCCTTTTGTTTTTTGCCATGGGTTTCTCTGCCCTCCACTTTTACTATTCTTCTTTCTATCTTTTACTTCTGAAAACCTACCTCTTTTTCCAACCTTTTGGTTACCTGCGCAAATTTCTATTTTTACAACTCGGTGTCAAATTTTTATCACATAACACTCCTCTGAAGAGCCTTGGGAGGTTTCACCACGTGAAAGGCGCTATATAAATACAAGTTATTGTTGTTATTGTCCTCACGATGGACTGGGACAAGCATCTCTTCAACGTATTGAAGTCTGGGCCAGCACCCTGGAGAGAGAAGCATCTTCGGGGACCTCAAGGGGATTGAGTGCCGAATGGAAATAATAAGAGCAAGACCAGGCGGTGGAAATAGGCGGTCTTAGTTATGCTGCGGATATATGGTCGAAAGCTAATTTCAGAGTCAAATATGACACCAAGGTTGCGAACAGTCTGGTTCAGCCTCAGACAGGAGTTGGGGAGAGGGATGGAGTCAGCGGCTGGGGAACAGAGTTTGTGGCGGGGACCGAAAACAATGGCTTCGGTTTTCCAAATATTCAATTGGAGAATATTTCTGCTCATCCAGAACTGGATGTCGGACAAGCAGTCTGATAATTTAGAGACCGTGGAGGGGTTGAGGGAAGTGGGAGCCGTGAGAGAGGGAGGATACTCGTGTGTGTGCGTGTGTGTGTGTGTGTGGCTCAGTTCCTGCACACTTTCACACTCAGTGTCCAACTTGTCTGCAGTTCTCCTGTGATGCTCTGTTTGTGGGTTTTTATGCAGCCTGTCTCCCTGAGGTGAATCGAGGAGCCCAGTGTGTGGTGAGGCCATGGCCTGAGGAAGCGAGGAGATGGAGATCGCGACGAAAGTGGAGAAGCAGCAGAACTCTGTGTCTGAGCTGATCAGCCGCTTCGAAGAAAGGAGGTAACCCAGCGATTCGCTGACTGAGGCACGGAGACATTGCTGGTCACAGCAGGGGTGGAGGATCTGAGGAGGGGGGCTATGTGCCTGTTGGGAGATGGGTGCAGCAAAGCACCGAAGCCAGTAGAACCGTCTCCTGGGAGAGGGGTGGGGAGGGGAGGAGGCATTGACATTATAACCAGATCCTGGGGAGTGGGGTCACCAATGTTATAACCATCAGCTGGGAGCACATTGGAATTATAGCAGCTGACCCATGCTGAGCATACTCTCTGTGGGGCTGTGCTGGGACACTGTGGGACTGTGCTGGGACTCTCTGTGGGACTGTGCTGGAACATTGTGGGACTGTGCTGGGACTCTCTCTGTGGGACTGTGCTGGGATATATTTTTTCCTGTAAGGGAAGTCAGTGTACGTGGAATTTCTGTCCTGATCCGAGCTAGTATAACTGCGGTCTGTTTGAGTTGAATAAAATGCAGCACACAGTTATCGGTTGGAATTATTGGGGGGGGGGACTTGTCTGTTACTGGGGAGTGGACACTGAATGTCCTGCCTTTGTGAGTGGGACAGAGAGGTTAACTGTAGCGTTGAGGATAGTTCTGTGAAGTTGCCCATCAGGAATCTGGCTGGGCCTGAGCCCTCTATACCGGTCGATCTACTGCTCTCCTCAAAAGTGGTTCTTTAAAGTAAAGATACAGGCAAAATGTTAGACAGCACATTACTTGAAACAGAGAAATAGAATCGTCCCACAGGGAGCTGATTAACACATTAAGATGAACTCCTTTGGTTGCTTACTATGATCTTGTCTCCACTCAGTGTCCACAAATACACCTTCCTGCGGGGATAGCAAACGTGAACGAGTACCCTGACTCGATTCTGCCCTCCCTGACCCTTCATCACATGTCAATTCTAGCCACCCACCCCCCCACAACTACCTGGTCCAGGGAGGTAGTGCTGCACTGTCGGAGGGGCAGTACTGAGGTAGTGCTGCACTGTCGGAGGGGCAGTACTGAGCGAGCGCCGCATTGTCGGAGGGGCATTACTGAGGGAGTGCTGCACTGTCGGAGGGGCAGTACTGAGGGAGTGCCGTCTTGTCGGAGGAGCAGTACTGAGGGAGTGCCGCATTGTCGGAGGGGCAGTACTGAGGGAGTGCCGCATTGTCGGAGGGGCAGTACTGAGGGAGTGCCGCATTGTCGGAGGGGCAGTACTGAGGTAGTGCCGCATTGTCAGAGGGACAGCACTGAGGGAGTGCCGCATTGTCGGAGGGGCAGTACTGAGGGAGTGCTGCACTGTCGGAGGGGCAGTACTGAAATAGTGCTGCACTGTCAGAGGGGCAGTACTGAGGGAGTGCTGCACTGTCAGAGGGGCAGTACTGAAATAGTGCTGCACTGTCAGAGGGGCAGTACTGAGGGAGTGCTGCACTGTCGGAGGGGCAGTAGTGAGGGAGTGCTGCACTGTTGGAGGGGTAGTAGTGAGGGAGTGCTGCACTGTTGGAGGGGTAGTAGTGAGGGAGTGCTGCACTGTCAGAAGGGCAGTACTGAATTAGTGCTGCACTGTCGGAGGGGCAGTAGTGAGGGAGTGCTGCACTGTCGGAGGGGCAGTACTGAATTAATGCTGCACTGTCGGAGGGGTAGTACTGAGGGAGTGCTGCACTGTCGGAGGGGCAGTAGTGAGGGAGTGCTGCATTGTCGGAGGGGCAGTACTGAATTAGTGCTGCACTGTCGGAGGGGCAGTACTGAGGGAGCGCTGCACTGTCAGAGGGGCAGTACTGAGGTAGTGCTGCACTGTCAGAGAGGCAGTACTGAGGGAGCTCCGCACTGTCGCAGGGGCAGTACTGAGGGAGCGCTGAACTGTCGGAGGGGCAGTTGTGAGGGAGTGCTGCACTGTCGGAGGGGCAGTACTGAATTAATGCTGCACTGTCGGAGGGGTAGTACTGAGGGAGTGCTGCACTGTCGGAGGGGCAGTAGTGAGGGAGTGCTGCACTGTCGGAGGGGCAGTACTGAATTAGTGCTGCACTGTCGGAGGGGCAGTACTGAGGGAGTGCTGCACTGTCGGAGGGGCAGTACTGAGGGAGTGCTGCACTGTCGGAGGGGCAGTAGTGAGGGAGTGCTGCACTGTCGGAGGGGCAGTACTGAATTAATGCTGCACTGTCGGAGGGGTAGTACTGAGGGAGTGCTGCACTGTCGGAGGGGCAGTAGTGAGGGAGTGCTGCACTGTCGGAGGGGCAGTACTGAGGGAGCGCTGCACTGTCAGAGGGGCAGTACTGAGGGAGCGCTGCACTGTCGGAGGGGCAGTACTGAGGGATGTTGCACTTTCGGAGGGGCAGTACTGAGGTAGTGCTGCACTGTCAGAGAGGCAGTACTGAGGGAGCTCCGCACTGTCGCAGGGGCAGTACTGAGGGAACGCCGCACTGTCGGAGGGGCAGTACTGAGGGAGTGCCACACTGTCGGAGGGGCAGTACTGAGGGAGCGGCGCACTGTCAGAGGGGCAGTACTGAGGGAGTGCCGCACTGTCGGAGGGGCAGCACTGAGGGAGTGCCGCACTGTTGGAGGCGCCGTCTTTTGGATGAGGAATTAAACATCTGCCCTCTCAGGCAGACGTAAATAATCCTATGGCCCCTATTTTGAAGAAAACCTGTGAGGTTCTCCCCGGAATCCTGACCAATATTAATCCCTCAACCAACAGCACTAAAACAGATGCTCTGCTCATTATCACATTGCTGTTTGTGAGAGCTTGCTGTGCACAAATGTGTCTGTTTCCCTCAGTACATCAGTGACTACACTTCCAAAAGTACTTTATTGGTGTTGGGATAGCCTGAGGTGATGAAAGTAGCGATATAAATGTAAGTCTATATGTGAAATACATAGAAGAACACAGAAACAGGTCACTCAGCCCAATCAGTCTGTGCCAGTATTTAGCCTCCACACAGAGAAATAGCTCTAATCACATTTACCCACCCTGTTCTCATATCCCTTTCCTTCTCCATCTATAAAATCTATTCTTGAACGTTGACACAGTTTCTGCCTCAGCCATTAACCCTGGAAATGAAATCCACAGCCGCGCAACTCAGTACATAAGTTTCCCCTGCTCTCAGTTCTAAATCTCTTACATTGAATCTTGTCTCTAAATGCACCAGGCATCCACTGAGCACACAGCCCCTGGCAGGAATGCTGGACATCAATAGACCCGTAGCTATGTTAGTAAAACAGAGGATCAAGTGACCCCTTATTAAAGGGGCACTAAAATCCACAAATTAAACAAATGTACTTTTTGACAATAATGGCTCAAATAAAAAATTTGGTTGGCGGGGGTGATGATGCACTCCAGTCCCTCCGGCACCCACCTCTCGCAGAAGGCCGTGAGCGTACCGGTGGACACCGCGTGCTCCATCCTAGGGACACCCTGGCTCAGATGTATCAATAGACTTTCAACTTTTATTGGGGATTTTCTGCTTTAAAGATACTAATGTAGGAAAAGGCCATTCAACCCCTCGAGCCTGTTTCACCATTCAGTTAGATCGTGGCTGATCTGTATCTTACTCCGGCTTGACCCATACCCAATAAAAATCTCGGTTTTGAAACTAACAATTGACCACAGCCCCCTTGTTCTGGGCTCTCCCACCAGAGGAACTAGTTTCTCTCCACCTACCCTATCAACTCCTTTAATCATCTTAAACATCTCGATTACATCACCCCTCAGTATTCCAAACTCAAGGGAATACAAGCATGGTCTACGCAACCCTTTATCATTTTGGTGAACCTGTGCTGCACCCCCCCCTCCCCCACCCTCCAAGGCCAATATATCCTTCCTGCGGTTAAAGATTAAACAATTCCTTTGATTTCAGGCGAACAAAGTGTTAACTACGCAGAGTTTGCACAGCTCAGCCAGCAATGAATGTTTGCACAGGTTACAAACTGGTGATTACACAGCCCAATGAAAGCTGCGTACATTAACACTTCAATGATGATATTCCACACCCAGCTACAGCACTCGTCACTTGCTGGCTGCAAATCACTAGGCCTGACTTGGTCTGGCAGCTGGATATTGTGAGCCACCATTTTGTACTCTGTTAGGGAGCAGCCTCCATTTTAAGCCCTAGTTACAGACCGATGACAGATATTCGGCCATTATGTGACAGCTCGCTGCCTGATCGCGATTTACATTGTTTTTTCATTTCGAGCCTCGACGATCCGTGCAAAAGGGTTTGGAGAGGCATTTGAGGAAGTGCAGATAACCACAGCCAGGGAAGTGAAATGAGGATCTTCACAACATTACTAAATGCAGTACTGCACGTGGCCTTGTCTGACACTCAGTCCCAGAGAGCAATAATCATTTCATTTGCAAATGTTGGTATTCAGAGGGATCTGGGTGTCCTTGTACACCAATCACTGAAAGTTAACATGCAGGTACAGCAAGCAATCTTGGCCTTTATTACAAGAGGATTTGAGTATAAGAGTAAAGACGTCTTACTGCAATTATATAGGGCCCCGGTGAGACCGCAGCTGGAGTATTATGGACAGTTTTGTTCTCCTTACCTAAGGAAGGAGATACTTGCCATAGAGGGAGTGCAACGAAGGTTCACCAGACTGATTCCTGGGATGGAGGGATTGTCCTGTGAGAAAGGATTGAGTAGACTAGGCCTATATCCTCTAGAGTTTAGAAGAATGAGAGGTGATCTCATTGAAATATACAACAATCTTACAAGGCTTGACAGGGTAGATGCAGGGAGGATGTTTCCCTGGGCTGGGGAGTCTAGAACCAGGGGTCACAGTCTGAGAATAAAGGGTCGGCCATTTAAGACTGAGATTAGGAGAAATTTCTTCACTCAGAGGGTGGTGAATCTTTGGAATTCTCTACCCCAGAGGAGGCTCAGTCATTGAGTGTATTCAAGACACAGATCGACAGATTTTTGAATATTAACAAATCAAGGGATATGGGGACAGTGCAGGAAAGTGGAGTTGAGGGCGAAGATCAGCCATGATCATTGAATGGCAGAGCAGGCTCGAGGGGCCGAATGGCCTACTCCTGTTCCTAGTTCTGATGTTCTTACGTTTATCCCTTTACTGCATGCTGAGGAGTCCAAAGGTCATGGTGGATTTTGCAAGGGATGGTCACTCCAGTGAAAGAGGGGAACATAGACTCAGGAAGAGACAAATTCCCCTCTGCCTGAACCTCAGAACCCTCAACCTAATCCCATTCAAATCCTAACCCTAAACCTAATCCCATTCAAACCCTAACCCTAAACCTAATCCCATTCAAATCTGTAAAGTCCTGTCCCCTCAGTACAGATTCACACGAGGAATGTAGTGAAGTCAAGGTCACTCTGGACCTGCACCTTTATTTCACAGCTCTGGAATGCTGCACTTGCCTGAGACCTGTCCTTATATACCTGTCTCTTGCAAGTGCATCCCTGGTGGTAAGGTATGCTGGTGGTTAAGGTCATATCTTATTACAGTCATGTATAGCATGTTAGGATACAGTTATATATAATAATGTAAGATACATGACAAAATCCTAACCCTAAACCTAATCCCATTCAAATCCTAACCCTAAACCTAATCCCATTCAAATCCTAACCCTAACCATAAACCTAACCCTAAATCTCCGCTAACCAACAGCAACAACAACTTGTATTTATATAGCGCCTTTAACATAATGAAATGTCCCAAGGCGTGTTATGAGACAAAAAATTTGACACCGAGCCACATAAGCAGAAATTAGGGCAGGTGACCAAAAGCTTGGCCAAAGAGGGAGGTTTGAAGGAGCGTCTTGAAGGAGGAAAGAGAGGGAGAGAGGCGGAGAGGTTTAGGGAGGGGGTTCCAGAGCTTGGGGCCCAGGCAACAGAAGGCACGGCCGCCGATGATTGAATGATTACAATCAGGGATGCTCTAGAGGGGAGAATTAGAGGAGTGCAGACATCTTGGAGGGTTGTGGGGCTGGAGGAGATTACAGAGATAGGGAGGGGCGAGGCCATGGAGGGATTTGTAAACAAGGATGAAAATTTTGAAATCGAGCCGTTGCTGAACTGGGAGCCAAGGTAGGTCGGCGAGCACAGGGGTGATGGGTGAGCGGGACTTGGTGCGAGTTAGGACACAGAGCAGCCGAGTTTTGGATCACCTGAAGTTTGCATTTTTATAGCATTTTTAATGTAGTAAAACATCCCACGGTGCTTCACAGGAGCGATTATCCAACAAAGTTTGATAGCGAGACACATAAGGAGATATTAGGATAGATAACCAAAATCTTGCTCAAAGAGGTAGGTTTTCAGAATCACCTTAAAGAAGGAGAGAGACTGAGAGAGGCGAAGAGGTTTAGGGAGGGAATTACAGAGTTCAGGGCCCAGGCAGCTGAAGGCACTGCCACCAATGATGAGTCATTAATATAGGGGATGTGTAAGAGGCCAAAATTGGAGGAGCGCGGAGGGTTATGGGGCGGAGATTCAGAGATAGAAAGGTGTGAGGCCACGGAAGAATTTGAAAACAAGAATGAGAATTTTAAAATTGAGGCGTTGCCAGACCAGGAGCTAATGTAGGTCGGCGAGCATAGAGGTGGTGGGTGAGCGGGACTCGATGCGAATTAGGACACGGTCAGCGAGCACAGGGGACGATGGGTGAGCGGGATGGGTGCGAGTTAGGACACAGTCAGCGAGCACAGGGATGATGGGTGAACGGGATGGGTGCGAGTTAGGACAGGGTCAGCAGAGTTTTGGACGAACTGAAGTTTATGGAGGGTGGAAGATGGGAGGCCGGCCAGGAGTGCGTTGGAACAGTCAAATCTAGAGGTAACAAAGGCATGGATGAGGGTTTCAGCAGCAGATGAGCTGAGGCAAGGCTGGAGTCAGGCGATGTTATGGAAGTGGAAGTAGACTGAGTGATAGTGTGGATATGTGGTCGGAAGCTCATCTCAGGGTCAGATATGACACCGAGATTGCGAACAGTGTGGTTCAGCCTCAGACAGATGACAGGGAGAGGGATGGAGTCGGTGACTAGGGAACGGAGTTTGTGGCAGGGACCGAAAACAATGGCTTCAGTCTTCCCAATATTTCATTGGAGGAAATTTCTGCTCATCCAATATTGGATGTAGGACAAGAGGTCTGACAATTTAGGGACAGTGTGGGGATTGAGAGAGGTGGGGATGTGGTTGAGATGGGTGTCGTCCCTAAGCCGAACTCTAGATCTATCCTTAACGCTATTGGATCATGCAGAGCTCGATTTTCAGGTTCTCAAAGATCCAATATTGTGTGCTGCGCTCACTCAACAACAACAACAACAACTTTCATTTATATAGTGCCTTTAACATAGTGAAACGATCCAAGGCGCTTCACAGGAGTATTAGAGGAAAAAATTTGACACCACGCCGCATAAGGAGAAATTAGCACAGGTGACCAAAAGCTTGGTCAAAGAGGTAGGTTTTAAGGAGCGTCTTGAAGGGGGAAAGAAAGGTAGAGAGGCGGAGAGGTTTAGGGAGGGAGTTCCAGAGCTTGGAGCCTAGATCACCAATGGTGGAGCGATTATAATCAGGGATGCTCAAGAGGGCAGAATTAGAGGAGCGCAGACATCTCGGGGGGTTGTGGGGCTGGAGGAGATTACAGAGATAGGGAGGGGGGAGGCCATGGAGGGATTTAAAAATAAGGATGAGAATTTTGGAATCGAGGCGTTGCTTAACCGGGAGCCAATGTAGGTCAGCGAGCACAGGGGTGATGGGTGAGCGGGAATTGGTGCGAGTTAGAACATGGGACAGCCGAGTTTTGGATCACCTCTCGTTTACGTTGGGTAGAATGTGGGAGGCCAGCTAGGCGTGCGTTGGAATAGTCAAGTCGAGAGGTAACAAAGGCATGGATGAGGGCTTCAGCAGCGGATGAGCTGAGGTAAGGGTGGAGACGGGCCATGTTACGGAGGTGGAAATACGCAGTTTTAGTTATGCTGCGGATGTGTGGCCGGAAGCTCATTGCGCCGTGTGCCAGATTGGTTAAGGCGTGGAGCCAAGAGCACGCCTGAAACCAGCGCAAGGCCCCTGTCCCAGAATCGATGGGGACTGAGCGCAGTGCGAACCCTGACTTCCCCCACTCTCCACACTTGGGACACATGCTGAAGCTGAAGCTGTGCAGAGGTGGACGCCTTGTGCTGATTGGTGCAACACCAGTCTCGTGACCCTGCTCAGACACGTGCACCAGGAACAGCTTCCCTTTCACCGCAGCAACATGGCAGGTCGGGCACAATAATTAACTCGGGTCCAGTCAATGGCTTTGAGCCTCAGAATGTCACAGAAATATGTTAAGTCTTCGTATCACGGCGGGTAAAGTGTGAGGTTTGGTTCCTTTTGCAGCCAAGAATTGCATCAAATTTACAACACAGAAACAGGCCATTCAGCCCAAGAGGTGTTTCTGCTCCACACGAGCCTCTTCCCACCCTACCTCATCTCGCCCCAGCACCATATTCCTTCTCCCTCATGTGATTATCTAACTGCCCCTTAAAAGCATCTGTGCTATTCGCCTCAACCACTCCCTGTGGTAGCAAGTTCCACATTCTCACCACTCTCTGGGTAAAGATGTTTCTCCCGCGTGTCTCACTGGATTTATTAGTGACCATCTTATATTTATGGCCCCTACTTTTGGATCCTCCCACAAATATAAACATCGGCTGGAATATTGGCGACCGTGGTGGGTCCGGTGGGGATGGTATCCGTGGGGAGGTCACAACCCCGCTGCTGGCTCCATTCCGCTGTTGAATATGATCGTACCTTAATGGGTAACCGCAAGATCCTACAAATCCCCTGGGAGGACAGATGCACCAACATTAGCGTGCTCGACCAGGCCAACATCTCCAGCACTGAAGCACTGACCACACTCAATCAGCTCCGCTGGGCAGGCCACACAGTTCACATGCCAGACATGAGACTCCCAAAGCAAGCGCTCTACTCGGAACTCCTTCACAGCAAACGAGCCAAAGGTGGGCAGAGGAAACGTTACAAGGCCTCAAAGCCTCCCTGATAAAGTGCAACATCCCCACTGACACCTGGGAGTCCCTGACCAAAGACCACCCTAAGTGGAGGAAATGCATCCGGGAGGGCGCTGAGCACCTCGAGTTTTGTCGCCGAGTGCATGCAGAAATCAAGCGCAGGTAGTGGAAAGAGCGTGCGGCAAACCTTTCCTTCAACCACTGTCTGTTCCAACCATGACAGGGACTGTGGCTCTTGTATTGGACTGTTCAGCCACCTAAGGACTCATGCTAAGAGTGGAAGCAAATCTTCCTCGATTCCGAGGGACTGCCTATGATGATGATGACCTTAATGGGGGCCTATTCAGCACGTTACCCGGCCTAATTAGACGGAGTGGGTCTGCTGACGTCATTCATGACGTGTTTTCACTCAGGATCTTTAAAGGGACCATGGCCACATTAGGTTTGAAGTTTCAGCTCCCAGACTGCTGTCTGTGCACTACAGCATTGAGGTGCTGCACACACACCGACAGTCACTGCACAGAGGTGCAGGACAGCACCCAGGTTCTCCCATGGCTCCCTCCATTTGCTTGTGGAGGGAGTTAGAGCACGCAGGGAGGTCTCCTTTCCCTTCCGATGGGCGCGAGGGGTCTCCCTCGGAGACCAAAACAGTCTGGTTGCAGATCGCAGAGGAGGTTAACAGCAGGGGAGGGTGCACTTCAGCCAACGTTTCAATGATCTCATTATATCAGTTCGTACAAAGCCACACTCAACTTCAGCCGATACAAAAGCAAAATACGGCGGATGCTGCAATCTGAAATTAAAACAGAGAATGCTGGAAATACTCAGCGGGTCAGGCAGCGTCTGTGGAGAAAACAGAGAGTTAAACGTAGGCTCTAGCGGGAGGTGCAAATGCACCCAATTTCTCCCCTAAAAATCTTTATTTTCAACACTTGGACAGGTTTATGTGCACCTTTGGAAGTGGCTTAGTGAGTCGCAGTGAATGGTGAGACATAACGGTACCCCTCCCCGCAATGGTGCTGAGTGTGAAAGGATTGGCTTGCTCATTGTAAAACAACAACAACAACAACTTGGGACTGAAATTGGCCTTATCTGCATCACCTGTTAGCGCCTCCGGGGGGCGGCAATGAGCCACGAATCAGTTTTTGCCGGGCAATCGCCCGCAGTGAAATTAGTGTTGGTTTTTTTGGAGACGCCCCCCAGTGCTGCTGGCGATGATGATGTCATTGCCGTGCGCACCGCCTCGTTACCGCCCCCATAAATTGGGCCTCTCCCCCTCAGCTCCTGCCTGGTGCTGACAACGACAGCCTCAGCTGTCGGGCTGCTGGGGGAGGGGCCGGAGAGGCGCTAGTTAAAGGCACCTTCTCGTTATAAACCTTTTCGGCCATTATTATTTCCAGCTCGCTGACAGACAGGTTGAGTGCCTGTTGCAGGATTGCAGCGGTTTGCACCTCAAGGACTGAAGCATCGCTTTGTTTAATTCAGGGCAGATTTGGCTTGTTTCATGGGGGCTGTGTTGGCGCTCGACCTCCTGCTGCAGTATCACCGTCAGAGGCTGCTTCCACCGAGACAAAGGCAGAGAGAGAGAGGGGGCGAGAGAGGGAGAGAGAGGGAGGGAAGGAGAGAGAGAGGCAGAGAGAGAGAGAGAGAGAGAGAGAAAGGCAGAGAGAGAGAGAGAGAGAGAAAGGCAAAGAGAGAGAGAGATGGAGAGACAGAGAGAGAGGGGGAGAGAGAGAGAGAGAGGGAGAGAGAGAGGCAAAGAGAGAGAGAGAGAGCGACAGAGGGGGAGAGACAGAGAGAGAGAGAGAGAGGGAGAGACAGAGAGAAAGAGAGAGAAAGGCAGAGAGAGAGAGAAAGGCAAAGAGAGAAAGAGAGGGAGAGACAGAGAGGGAGAGAGAGAGAGAGAGAGGGAGAGACAGAGAGAGAGAGGGAGAGAGAGAGGGGGAGAGAGGGAGAGAGGCAGAGAGAGAGAGAGGGAGAAAGGGAGAGACAGAGAGAGGGAGAGACTGAGAGAGAGAGAGGGAGAGAGAGAGAGAGGCAGCATAATGTGGCCAGAGGGAGGAAGCCCAACAGGGCTGGCAACAGGAGACCTCACCCTCCCAGGGTATTCCGGCAGCAGTCCTACATCAGTTTCACTGAGTAGCAGTGTGTTCGAAGGCTGTGCTTCAGCAAGGACGTGGTCACAAAGCTCTGCCATCTCCTGCACCCAGACCTTGAGCCTCAGCCCAGGGTGATCACGGCCTCTCTCAGTGGCAGTCAAGATCACCATCGTGCTCAATTTCTACATCAAGGGACAATCCAGTGTGCAAGGAGAGACATCTCCAACATCTCCCAGTTTGCCATTCATTGCTCTAGCCACAAGGTTGCAGATGCTCTGCACAGAAGAAGGGAATAGATATCCTTCCCCGTGTCAGAATAGTGGGCTTCCCAATGGTGCAGGGTGCCACTGACTGCACCCTTGTCACTTTGCGAGCACAATCCTGAGGTATTCCGTAACCGTGAAGGCTCCCACTCACTGAACATGCGGTAGGTGTGTGACCACACATGTCGAATCCTCACCGCCAATGCCCACTGTCCTGGCAGCAGCCATGGTGCATTCATCCTGTGCCAGACCAGTGTGCCAGCTCTGTTCCAGCCACCACATCAAGCTCACAGCTGGCTGCTCGGAGACAAGGGCTATCCGCTCTCCACCTGGCTCATGACTCCCCTCCATGTCCCCAACACTCCTGCCCAGCACTCATACAATGAGAGCCATGCTGCCACCAGGAACATCATTGAGCAGACCATCGGAGTGCTGGAAGGAGTCCTCCAGTACTCGCCTGAGCAGGTGTCCCTATTCGTCATCGCCTGCTGCATGCTGCACAACCTGGCCATCATGAGGGCACAGCCATTGCCACCCGGCATAGTTCCATCACATCAGGAGGAGGAAGAGGAGGAGGAGCAACAGCCGTGACGGAGGAGGCAGTGACTCCATCGCGATCCTGAAGGGAGGTCCGCGACAGTCACAGCTCGTTCCAGTGATTTCCATCCCACTTCCCGGTTCCTGTGGACTTTCCCAAGACCAAATCTCCAAAACTGAAATAAGAGACAACAGCAAAGATTAAACATTCCAATGAACATATATAAACCAACAATACAATGTATAAAAGTGCATTTACTCAACACCTTGTGCATTATTTATATCCCCTCTTTGGTTTAACTATTCTACACCCCCCTCAGTGTGTCCCCAGTGGCTACAGCACGGCTGGTGGAAGGCTGCTGTGTGTCAGGGCCAGAGATACAGCTGGCCTGGCAGGACACCCTCGCCCAGCTCTGGGCCTGGACGGCCCGGCTGCAGACGGCACCACCTCAGGCTGGGCGGGGGCAGTCTGGGCTGGCTGGCTGACAGGCAGCGACACGTGCAGTGGTGGGATCAGGAATGCTGCCATCCTGAGAGAGGACAGCAGGGTCCTGCTCCACTGACCCAGTGCCACTCCCCGGGGCAGCACCTCAACATCCCCACAGATTGGTGGCCTGCTGCGACACCGTGAGATCCCCGGTGGACTGTGGTGGGCCCAGCGGCGATGGCAGCAGTCAGAGCTCACGGGGCATCCAGCTGGGACTGCATGAGAGCAGTCTGAGATTCCATGCCAGTAACCATTGACTCCTTTATAGCAGCAAGACGTGGCTTCTGCCTGTGGTGCAATGGAAGCTGCCACATCGCCCATGGCATGCGTCATGAGATCTGGATCACCACGGTCTCTCTGGGAGACTGGCAATGATGGGCTCCATGGTGTGCGCAGAGCTCTGTGCAATGCTGGAGGTGGACTCCTCCATGCTCCGTACCATTGCCGAGGGGCTCTCGGGCACCCTTGCCATTGCACCTATCATCTCCGAGTGCATGGCCATCACATCACCCTTCTTGTGAACGCCTCCCCATCGAGGTCCTCATCCGAGTCCTGTGCAGCAGAACCCACCTTCTGGGGAGCTGGCTCCCGAGTTACCCTTTCCCCTTGATCTTATTGCAGTCCGCTAGGCCCCGGTGCATCACCCAGTGTAGACCCCTCTGCTAGCCTAGCCTCTAAGGAAAGCGTAGTGCCAGTCTCTGAGCTGGTGCCTGCGGGTGAGAGGAGCAGGGACGCAGTGCTTGGTTCCTCCTCCTCCTCCCCCTCCTCATCCTCTTCTTCTCTCTCGTGACTCAGTTGGGGGGGCTCAGGGACAGGCTGGCCATCTGCTGCATGGTTATCTGAAAGCATAAATGATACAAGAGTCGCATTAAGGTGAGGGCAGAGGGGCAGGAATGGAGCAAGGAATGCAGACAGTATGAGGAGCTGGAAAGTGATAAGGCCTTCTGGTTTAGCGGGGAAGTGGGATGAAAAGAGGGGATGAAAAGAGGGGATAAAGATACCGTTGTTGCCCCCAGAGGGCTCGATGTCTCCGCCAGCCACGGCGCCCACCACCTGCGGGCCAATGAGCCGCAGCACTCGCTCCTCCAGGTCAGTCAGCTGGGCAGTTCAGCTTTCCCCCGCCTCCAGTCCGCTGCTGCTCCATCCTGTTGTGTGTCACCCTGGCCTGCCAAAGAAAGGAAGCTGTGTGAGTCAGAGTCCAGTTCTGTCTGTGGAAGATATGTCTGCCGTAGTTGAATAGCTGTGAATGTTAGCAAGGTGTGACTGTGAGTAGGTACAGATGGTTGGTGGTTGCCTGCTGGGTTAAGTGCTGGTTTGCAGAATGTGCACAGACAGAGGCTCAGAGCCTGGTATACAAGAGTTGTGAAAACATGTACTCACCTTGACTACCTGAGTGAGGTCATTGAATTTCTTGTGGCACTGTGTTGGGCTTCTGTTAACCACGGTGCTGGCTGACATCTCCGCGGCCACCTCTGCCCATATGGCCCTCAAAACCTGCGGCGTTGGTCTTCCCCCAGATGGAGGGAACAGTGCCTCCCTCCTTCTCTCCACCGCCCCCACCAATGTCTCCAATGCCGGGTCATTGACCCCAGTGGCCTTTCTAAGAGGATTTGGAGCAGCCATCTCAGACCATCCTTCCAGCTCTCAGTGAAGTCCAGCAATGCTGAAAATGACCAGGTGCAGCCTGAACCGACATCCCCTTTAAGAACTGGAATGAACAGGAGGCTGATTATTGCTGAATGAAAGTCACCTGAAATTGGGTACAACTCCAGTAATAGCACTGCAGCACCCCACTGAGACAATTAGTGCCTCAGATACCACCTCCGACCATTTCTCAGGCAAAAATGCCCAATTTTCCACAATTTTACAGCCTATTTCGCCGGGCGCTAACTGTTCAAAAAGTTAAAACTTATCCCGTTTGGGGCACTATCGAATTTCACACTCATGTGTATTTATATAGCGCCTTTAACATAGTAAAACATCCCAAGGCGTTTCACAGGAGTCTTAAAAGACAAACATTTGACACCAAGTAAGAAGAAATTACCGCAGATGACCAAAAGTATGGTCAAAGAGACAGGTTTTAAGGAGTGTTTTAAAGGAGGCAAGAGAGGTAGAGAGGCGGAGAGATTTAGGGAGGGAGTTCCAGAGCTTGGGGCCCAGGCAGCTGAAGGCACGGCCACCGATGGTGGAGCGATTATAATCAGGGATGCTCAACAGGGCAGAATTAGAGGAGCGCAGACATCTCGGGGGGTTGTGGGGCTGGAGGAGATTACAGAGATAGAGAGGGGCGAGGCCATGGAGGGATTTGTAGGGATGCTTTATGTTGTTGGTGTGGAGTGGTGCCAACCTGGCACATCATGTGGCAGCCATGTGGGTGTATAGCAGTGTGGTCGGGTGCTGATGCCCTGTGTCCTGTGCAGCATCAGGTGATTGTGGAGAAGGTTGGTGTTGTTGTTGGTGCTGCTGGTGTTGGAGCTGATTGTGGTCCGATTCTGAGGACCAAGGAGAGACAATATAAATGGCACCCATGTGGATGGTACAGATGACAGAAGCATTCTGTCGATGAGGTGATGCTGAATGGAGACTTTGCTGGAAACACTTGCAGCCTGCAGAATCTGTGCTGGAAACAGACTGAGCAATGGCTTCTGCCTGGGAAAAGTGCTCATCTGTCAGGTGGGAGCTTTTATTGTACATTTGATGCTGTCAAGTAATCAGCTGGATCAATGGCCACTGAACTCCCCCCTCAGGTTGACAGACGTGGTTCCCAAGCTGCGTGAATCCCGTGGACATGCAGGGAAGCTTAAAAGGTAAGTCGAAAAAGCCCCTTAAGTGTCTGTAACTACCCGATAATGATTCCAGTTGGGTCTGCTCCATGATGACAGACGGCCTGGGGGAAAGGTGTGTGAGTGGGGGGGGGGGGTGACGGACACTCCTGGGGGAAAGGTGTGTGGGGGGGTGGGATAGACGGACACTCCTGAGGGAAAGGTGTGTGGGGGTGGGGGGTGACGGACACTCCTGGGGGAAAGGTGTATGGGGGGGGTGACGGACACTCCTGGGGTAAAGGTGTGTGGGGGGGGTGGGTGACGGACGCTCCTGGGGGAAAGGTGTGTGGGGGGCGGGATAGACGGACATTCCTGGGGTAAAGGTGTGTGGGGGGGGGGGGTGGGTGACGGACGCTCCTGGGGGAAAGGTGTGTGGGGGGGGGGAAGTGACAGACGCTCCTGTGGGGGAAAGGTGTGTTTGTGGGAGGGGGGGTGAGTGACAGTCGCTCCTGGGGGAAAGGTGTGTGGGGGGGGCGGGGTGACGGACGCTCCTGGGGGAAAGGTGTGTGGGGGGGCGGGGTGACGGACGCTCCTGGGGGAAAGGTGTGTGGGGGGGCGGGGTGACGGACGCTCCTGGGGGAAAGGTGTGTGGGGGAGGCAGGGTGACGGAGTGACAGCGGATTCCTGATTCCTGACCCGCCACCGATGGCACCCGCTGCCACCCCAGAAATTTCCGGCCTTCTTCTCCATGTTGACCCGATCAAACCCTGCCATCATTTTAAAGCCCCAGGCTGTTCGAGTTTGCCGCAACGCCAAGTGGGCGCACCGGGGCTGGTGGGAGGACACGATGAAGCTGGACAGACAGAAGGCCTTTGATAAAGTGCCACATGACAGACTTCTCTACACATTAGGACCAGTGGGTGTTAAGGGCTGTGTGTGACCCTAATTTCCTGTGCTTTCTGAGCAGGCTGTCCATAACAGAGCTGGACGACTGGGAACCCCCTACGACTGATGTGGACAGCACCATTCCAGCCCCAGCACCGACTCCTGTCAGGAATCACCCAATCACACAGCCAGTGCCCAACCCCAGCACTCAGCACAGGCAGGAACCGAGCCAGGCACCCAAGGCATCGGAGAAGGGAGGGGTTTCTGGACTCCTCGTGGGTCCTGCTACGACAGACAGTGAGAGCTCCTCTCAGCTGCAGATTGAACCCTCAAAGCAGGCTCGATGGAGGAAGATATCCCGGAGTTTCCGACCCATCACTCAGGATCAGAGAGAGCCACAACCTGCAGTACAGAGCGACAACACCCCTCACAAGGTATTACTACAGATCCGTGGAACGGGGGCATTGGGTCATGGTAGAGTAGGACCCGCAAAGCCTGTCAGCACATTGCTCTTCAGTATCTTTAGAGGATAACAGGACAGAGCGAGGCTAGCTTCCCATCTTTTCACACGAGTCACCAGCCCATTCAGTGAGTGTGACTTCACTGCAAGCGATCAAAGGGGGGCTGAGCGAGTGCAGAACACAGGAACAAGAGCAGGACTCTCAGTCCCTCGAGCCATTCCACACACGTCTGGCCAATACATCTACTTACAGAAGGTAGATGGGTCGTTGGGGGATGTGAGAATCACGTAACGTACTCTCGGGCAACATCAGGGATCAGAGACAGTAACAGTCGCTCTATCTCACTCCCTCTGTCCCTGTGTCTCTCACTCCCTCTGTCCCCCTCCCTCTGTCCCTGTCCCCCTCTCACTCCCTCTGTCCCTCTCCCTCTCTCTCACTCCCTCTGTCCCTCTCCCTCTCTCTCACTCCCTCTGTCACTCTCCCTCTCACTCTATGTCCCTCTCCCTCTCTCACTCCATGTCCCTCTCTCTCTCTCATTCTCTCTGTCCCTGTCCCCCTCTCACTCCCTCTGTCCCTCTCCCTCTCTCACTCCCTCTGTCCCTCTCCCTCTCTCTCACTCCCTCGGTCCCTCTCCCTCTCTCTCACTCCCTCTGTCCCTCTCCCTCTCACTCTATGTCCCTCTCCCTCTCTCACTCCATGTCCTTGTCCTGTATCACTTCGTGTCCCTGTCCTGTATCACTCCGTGTCCCTGTCCTGTATCACTCCCTGTGTCCCTCACCCTGTAACGCATTCCCCTGAAGCTCGGTGAGATTCTCGCTCAGTATTTATGGCCTTTCTCTGTGTCACAGAGGCCTTGTAAATTTGAGCATTGTTGAGCTCCCTGAGGCCGGGTTCAGTCCATTGGTATTTAGGGATCGGGGAGCACAGTGGTTATGTTACGAGACTAATAATTCAGAGTCCCGGACCCATTGGTCTCATCCAGAGACGTGAGTTCAAATCTCACCACGGCAGCTAAATTCAGTTAATGAAATAAATCTGGAATAAAAAGCTGGTATCAGTAATGGTGACCATGGAACTACCGGCTTGGTGTAAAAACCCATCTGGTTCACACTAATGTCCAAAGGGAAGGAAATCTGCTGCCCTTACCCGGTCTGGCCTATATGTGACTCCAGACCCACAGTAATGTGGTTGACTCTTAACTCCCCTCTGAAATGGCCCAGCGAGACACCCCGTTGCTACAAGAAACAATAAAAGAATAAAACCAGATGGACCACCCGGCAACGACCTCAGCAACGGCTTCGGACACAACAACAGCACACCCAGCCCAGTCGACCCGGCAAAGTCCTCCTCACCAGCATCTGGGGACTTATGCCAAAATTGGCAGAGCTGTCCCACAGACTAGTCAAGCAACAGCCTGACATAGTTATACTCAGAGAATCATACCTTTCAGCCAATGTCCCAGACTCCTCCATCGCCATCCCTGGGTATGTCCTGTCCCACCGGCAGGACAGACCCACCAGGGGTGGCAGCACAGTGGTATACAGTCAGGAGGGGCCTTGGGAGTTCTCAACATTGACTCCGGACCCATGAAGTCTCATGGCTTCAGGTCCAGCATGGGCAAGGAAACCTCCTGCTGATTACCACCTACGGCCCTCCCTCAGCTGATGAATCAGTACTCCTCCATGTTGAACACCACTTGGAAGAAGCACTGCGAGTAGCAAGGGCACAGAATGTACTCTGGGTGGGGGACTTCAATGTCCCATCACCAGGAGTGGCTCGGTAACACCACTACTGACCGAGCTGGCCGAGTCCTGAAGGACATAGCTGCCAGAATGGGCTTGCAACAGCTGGTGAGAGAACCAATAGGAGGTAAAGAACTACTTGACCTCCCTCACCAATCTACCTGTCGCAGATGCATCTGTCCATGACAGCATTGGTAGCAGTGACCACCGCATAGTCCTGTGGAGACACAGTCCGGTCTTCACACTGAGGGCACCCTCCATTATGTTGTGTACCACCGTGCTAAATAGGATAGATTCAGAACAGATCTAGCAGCTCGAAACTGGACATCTATGAGTCGCTGTGGGCCATCAGCAGCAGCAGAATTGTATTCCACCACAATCTGTAACCTCATGGCCCGGCATATCCCTCACTCTACCATTACCATCAAGCCAGAGGACCAACCCTGGTTCAATGAGGAGTGTAGAAGAGCGTACTAGAAACAGCACCAGATGTACCTAAAAATGAGGCGCCAACCTGGGGAGGCTGTAACACAGGACTACATGCATGCTAAACAGTGGAAACAGCATGCTATAGACAGAGCTAAACAATCCCACAATCAATGGATCAGATCAAAACTCTGCAGTCCTGCCACATCCAGTTATGAATGGTGGTGGACCATTAAACAACTAACGGGAGGAGGAGGCTCCATGAATATCCCTATCCTCAATGATAGCGGAACCCAGCACGTGCAAAAGACAAGACTGAAGTGTTTACAACCATCTTCAGCCAGAAGTGCCAAGCGGATGATCCATATCGGCCTCCTCCTGAGGTCCCCACCATCACAGAAGCCAGTCTTCAGCCAATTCGATTCACTCTACGTGATATCAAGAAACGGCTGAGCGCACTGAATACAGCAAAGGCTATCAGTTCCGACAATATCCCGGCTGTCGTGCTGAAGACTTGTGCTCCAGAACTAGCCGCGTCTCTAGCTAAGCTGTTCCAGTACAGCTACAACACTGGCACCTACCCAACAATGTGGAAAACTGCCCAGGTATATCCTGTGCCCAAAAAGCAGGACAAATCCAAGCTGTTGCATCAGTCTACTCTCAATCATCAGCAAAGTGATGGACGGTGTTGTTGACAGTGTTGTCAAGCGGCACTTACTCACCAATAACCTGCTCACCGATGCCCAGTTTGGGTTCCGTCAGGACCACTCAGCTCCAGACCTCATTACACCCTTGGTCCAAACATGGACAAAAGAGCTGAATTCCAGAGTGAGGTGAGAGTGACTACCCTCGACATCAAGGCAGCATTTGACCGAGTGTGGCATCAAGGAGCCCTAGTAAAACTGAAGTCAATGGGAATCAGGGGGAAAACTCTCCACTGGCTGGAGTCATACCCAGCACAACAGAAGATGGTTGTGGTTGTTGGAGGTCAATCATCTCAGCCTCAGAACATTGCATGCAGCAAGACCTGGATGACATTCAGGCTTGGACTGATAAATGACACGTAACATTCACACCACACTAATGCCAGGCAATGACCATCTCCAACAAACGAGAGTCTAACCATTGTCCCTTGACATTCCACAGCTTCACCATTGATCAGAAACTTAACTGGATCAGCCACATGAATACTGTGGCAACAAGAGCAGGTCAGAGGCTGGGTATTCTGCGGTGAGTGCCTCACCTCCTGACTCCCCAAAGCCTTTCCACCATCTACAAGGCACAAGTCAGGAGTGTGATGGAATACTCCCCACTTGCCTGGATGAGTGCAGCTCCAACAACACTCAAAAAGCTCGGTACCATCCAGGATAAAGCAGCCCGCTTGGTTGGAACCTCATGCACTACATTCAACATTCACTCCCTCCACCACCGGCGCACCGTGGCTGCAGTGTGTACCATCTACAAGATGCACTGCAGCAACTCGCCAAGGCTTCTTCGGCAGCACCTCCCAAACCCACGACCTCCACCACGCAGAAGGACACGGGCAGCAGACGCATGGGAACACCACCACCTGCAAGTTCCCTCCCAGTCACACACTTGGAAATATATCATAGTCGCTGGGTCAAGATCCTGGAATTCCCTCCCTGACAGCACTGTGGGAGTACCTTAAACACACGGACATTCTTGAGGGCGATTAGGGACGGGCATTAAATTCTGGCCTTGCCAGCGACACCCACATCCCAGGAACAAATTTTTAAAACTGACTTTTGCGTCTTTGCAGGAAAGTGACGCGGAGAAGCTGTTTAAAATTGCGGGCGAGCTTCTGCAAACAGAGGAGGCCTATGTCAACAAGCTGCACCTCCTAGATCAGGTGAGTACCATGGCAACGCTCGCAGCCAATGCAGCACTCCCATTGAACTGGGCGCAGCCCATCCCCCACTCCTCCCTGATTACTCCTGCACTGGGCCCAGCTCATTGGTAGAAAAAATAGAAAAGCAGAGTATTTTTTAAATGCTAAGAGATTGGGAAATGTTGGTGTTCCGAGGGACCTGGGTGTCCTTGTACACCAATCACTGAAAGTTAACATGTAGGTACAACAAGCAATTCAGAAAGCAAATGGTACGTTGGCCTTTATTACAAGAGGATTTGAGTATTGAGTAAAGACGTCTTACTGTAATTATATAGGGCCCTGGTGAGACCACACCTGGAGTACTGTGCACAGTTTTGGTCTCCTTACCTAAGGAAGGATATACTTGCCATAGAGGGAGTGCAACAAAGGTTCACCAGACTGATTCCTGGGATGGGGGGATTGCCCTATGAGGAGAGATTGAGTAGACTAGGCCTATATTCTCTGGAGTTTAGAAGAATGAGAGGTGATCGCTTTGAAATATACCAAATTCTTACAGGGCTTGACAGGGTAGATGCAGGGAGGATGTTTTCCTCTGGCTGGGGAGTCTAGAACCAGGGGTCACAGTCTCAGAAAAAAGGGTCGGCCATTTAGGACAGAGATGAGGAGAAACTTCTTCACTCAGAGGGCTGTGGAGGCTCAGACATTCAGTATATTCAAGACAGAGATCGATAGATTTTTGGATATTAAGGGAATCAAGAGATATGGGGACAGTGCAGGAAAGTGAAGTTGGGGTATAAGATCAGCCCCGATCTCATTGAATGCCAGAGCAGGATCGAGGAGCCGAATGGCCTACTCTTGCTCCTATTTCTTATGTTCTATTCCCAGCAGCTCCGTGTTTCCTGGACCCACGCCATTCCCAGCAGCCCTGCGATTATTCACACATGGTCCCAGCACGTATGTATTTGAGTGAGGATAAGCCTTTCCCCAGAGTGGTGACAATGTGGAACTCGCTAGCACATGGTGGATTTGGGACAAGTAGCATCGATGCATTTAAGTTGAAGTTAGATAAATACATGAGAGATTAAAAAATTGAAGGATATGCTGATAAGTTAGGTGGGAGGAGGTTCATGTGGAACAGCGACACTGCCACAGAGTATTTGGGCCAAATGGACTGCTCTGTGCTGTACATTTGTCTATCATTCCATATAATCCCATCACACTCCCAGCAGCTCAGATTACAGCAGCACCTGCCCCAGCAGCTCAGTGAGAGCCTGTCCCAGCACACTGAGAGCGTATCTCAGCACACTCCCAGCACACTCCAGCACAGTGAGAACGTATCCCAGCACACTCCCAGCACAGTGAAAGCGTATCTCAGCACACTCCCAGCCGCTCTGAGATGTCTCAATGAGTTTAAACCTAGCAGGTTGAATCTCTCCCCCCCCCCCCCCCCCCCCACCTCCCTGCTCAGCTCCTCTACGTCTCAGTATCTGTTCTCCGTCATGAAGCTCAGGACATTTACTGCTTTAAAGTAGAGTCACAATTGGTGGAGTCTGCAAGCAGCCTCTTTATTTGCTCTCTCAGTTCCTCTCCCACCTTGCCAGTGATGTACCTCCGATCTCCTGTCTGATTGTACCTGCATCGTCCTCTCTCCTGCTGCAGGTTTTCTGTGTAGAGCTCATGAAAGAAGCTAACAGTGGGAGTTCATTCTCAGAAGATGCAGTGAAGCAGATCTTTTCCAACATTCCTTCCATTTACCTCTTCCACAAGCAGTTCTTCCTCCCCGAGCTGCAGAAACGCATGCAGGAATGGTAAGGGCCGGTGTTTATTGTGTCTACTGGTCTGTACTGGTCTGTATTGGTGTGTGCTACTGTGTTCCTGGTGTGTATACTGGTGCGTGGTGTGGACTGCTGTGCACCGTGTGGACTGGTGAGGGCAGTGTGCGTTGGTGTGTACTAGTGTGATCTACTGTGGGTTGATGTGGGGTGGTGTGTACTGATGTATGGTGGAATGGTCTGATGTGTACTGGTGTTTGCTAGTGTGTGTTGGTGTGGGCTGGTGTGTGTCGGTGCGTGTTGGTGTGAGCTTCTGTGTATTGGTGTGTGTCGGTGTGTGTCGGTTTGTACTGGTGTGTGTTGGTGTGTGTTGGCGTGTGTTGGCGTATGCGCGTTTGTGTTGGTGTGGGCTGGTGTGTGTTGGCGTGTGTTGGTGTGTTTCGGTGTATGTTGGTGTGTGTTGGTGTGTATTGGTGTGTATCGGTGTGTGCTGGTGCATGTTGGTGCGTGTTGGTGCATGTTGGTATGTGTTGATGTGTGCTGGTGTGTGCTTGTGCGCGTTGGTATGTGCTGGTGTATGTTGGTGTGTGTTGGTGTGTGCTGGTGTATGTTGGTGTGTGTTGGTGCATGTTGCTGCATGTTGGTGTGTGCTGGTGCATGTTGGTGTGGGCTCTGTTCCGTGATCTATTCAGGAATTGGGATGGATTCCTGGGGAATGGAGAATGGAATTGGAGTTCCTGGGAACCGAGAGTTATCGGTTTTGCAGATCTGGCACATTATTGCCAATCGTGAAAGGGATTGGACAGTACGCTGTCTATGAAACCAACGTGCATCTTTTAAAATGAGGAGACTCTGTGACAAGGAGTTGCCTGCTGTCTCAGAGCAAGGAGATGCGCAGTACGTCTCATGTCTGTGGTGAGTAGCGTTGCCTGGGTTACGGGTCAGAGAGTGTAACTGTTCCCAGGGATCCATCAGGGAGTAGCGGCTGAGAGATATGTCCCTCACCTTGGGACATTGACACCTGACAACCTGATGTGGGCCGTTTCATTTCAGGTATGTGAATCCCAGGATCGGTGATGTGCTGCACAAACTTGCCCCGTTCCTCAAGATGTATGGGCAATACGTGAAACACTTCGACAAAGCCATGGACCTACTGGACACCTTGTTACAGAAGTGCCAGCCCTTCCGCGACATTATTCAACACATCCAGGTATGGTGGGCAGGCCTGAACTCTCAAAGTGGCTGCAGACAACAGGCCAGGGTAGAGAGGAGGGAATTGGGGCTCTTCCTGGCCTTCTGTGTCAGCCACTGTCACTCATCAACTGGCCATCCTGGGGGTCAGCTGATAGTTTAGCACTAGTACCCCCTCACCCCCACCCCCACCCACTCACCCCCACCCTCACCCCCTCACCCTGACCCCCACCCCCTCAACCCATCCCCACCCCCTCAGCCCCACCCCCATCCCCTCACCCCCTCACCCCTCACCCCCATCCCCTCACCCCCACCCACTCACCCCTACCCCCTCACCCCCACCCTCTCAACCCCACCCCCACCCCCTCACCTCATCCCCTCATCCCTCACACCATCCCCTCACCCCTCACCACGACCCCCACCCCCACCCCCTCACCCCCATCCCCACCCCCACCCCCTCACCCCACCACCCTCACTCCTTCACCTCCACTCCCACCCCCACCTCCACCCCCATCCCCTCACTCCCACTCCTACCCCCACCCCCTCACCCTCACCCTCTCATCCCTATCTCCTCTCACCCTCACCTACTTGCTCACTCCCACCCACTCACCTACCTCCCTCACCCCCTCACCCACCTCCCTCAATTCCTGTAGTTAATGTTGTAATTGGTCTGTAATTAAGAGCGGCCATTAGCCAGGCCCATTGTAATGAAGTCAGTGAAGGTGGGATGTGAGTGAGTGAGTGAGTGAGTGAGGTATGAATGAGTGAGTGAGTGGATGAGAGGGTGGGGGGTGAGTGAGTGAGGTGTGAGTGAGTGGGTGGGTGAGTGAGGTATGAATGAGTGAGTGAGTGAGTGGGGTATGAATGAATGAGTGAGTGAGGTATGAATGAATGAGTGAGTGAGTAAGTGGATGAGAGGGTGGGTGGGTGAGTGAGTGAGTGAGTGAGTGAGTGAGTGAGAGAGAGGGTGGGTGAGTGAGTGAGTGAGTGAGTGAACCAGGAATGTTTTGATGAGAATGATCAGGAGATCCAAGAGCTAATAGATCGCAAGCGCAGGGCATTTCTGAGCCTTAAGCAACAACCCAACTCGGGAGCAGCAAAATAACATTACAGGCGACTCAAGGTTGAGGTCCAACAAAAAACCTGGGACCTAAAGAACAGGTGGTGGATGGAGAAAGCACAGGAGATACAACAACTGGCCGACAGCCATGAAATGCGAGGATTCTTCACTGTAGTCAAGGCCACGTACGGACCAAACTCCAAAGGCCCCAACCCACTCCTGGCCAAGAACGGGGAAACATTCATCAAGGACACCGAGGCAGTCAGTGCCCGCTGGAAGGAGCACTTCGACGATCTCCTCAATCGAGACTCTGCCTTTGACTCGAGTGTTCTCGACTCCATCCCACAGCATGCGACCCGCCACCAACTCAGTGAAACTCCAACGTTGCACAAGGTTGGAAAAGTCATAAAACAGCTCAAGAACAACAAGGCTACAGGAGCAGATGGAATCCCTGCTGAGGCGCTAAAGTATGGCAGAGAGGCGCTGTTGGCATGGATACATGACCTCATCTCTCTCATCTGGAGGGAGGAGAGCATACCGGGAGATCTCAGAGATGCAGTGATCGTGACCATCTTTAAAAAAAGGGGACAAGTCTGACTGCGGCAACTACAGGGGAATCTCCCTGCTATCAGCCACTGGGAAAGTTGTCACTAGAATTCTACTCAACTGTCTTCTCTCTGTGGCCGAGGAGCTCCTCCCGGGGTTACAGTGCGGATTTCGCCTCCTACGGGGCACAGCAGACATGAATTTTGCAACGCGACAGCTGCAGGAAAAATGCAGGGAGCAGCGCCAGCCCTTATACATGGCCTTCTTCAACTTTACAAAGGTCTTTGACACTGTCAAGCGTGAGGGTCTATGGAGCATCCTCCTCCATTTTGGATGCCCCCAAAAGTTCGTCAACATCCTTCGCCTGATCACAACGACATGCAGGTCGTGATCCTTACCAACGGATCCATTACAGACCCTATCCATGTCCTGACCGGGGTTAAACAGGGCTGTGTCATCGCTCCAACCCTCTTCTCAATCTTCCTCGCTGCCATGCTCCACCTCACAGTCAACAAGCTCCCCGCTGGAGTGGAACTAAACTACAGAACCAGTGGGAAGCTGTTCAACCTTCACCGTCTCCAGGCCAGGTCCAAGACCACCTGTCGTCAAGCTACAGTACATGAACGACGCCTGCGTCTGTGCACATACAGAGGCTGAACTCCAGGACATAGTTGACGCATTTACTGAGGCATACGAAAGCATAGGCCTTGTGCTAAACATCCATAAGACAAAGGTACTCCACCAGCCTGTCCACACCGCACTGCACCCCCCAGTCATCAAGATCCATGGTGCGACCCTCGACAACATGGACCATTTCCCAAACCTTGGGAGCCTCTTATCAACAAAAGCAGACATCAATGATGAGGTTCAGCATCACCTCCAGTGCGCCGGTGCAGCCTTCGGCCACCTGAGGAAAAGAGTGTTCGAAGACCAGGCCCTCAAATCTACCACCAAGCTCACGATCTACAGGGCTGTAGTAATACCCACCCTCCTGGATGGCTCAGAGGCATGGACCATGTACAGTAGACACCTCAAGTCGCTGGAGAAATACCATCAACAATGCCTTCGCAAGATCCAACAAATCCCCTGGGAAGACAGACGCACCAACGTTAGTGTCCTTGACCAGGCCAACATCCCCAGCATCGAAGCACTGACCACACTACATAGTCTGCATGCCAGACACGAGACTCCCAAAGCAAGCACTCTATTCGGAGCTTCTTCATGGCAAATGAGCCAAGGGTGGACAGAGGAAACGTTACAAGGACACCCTCAAAGCCTTCCTGATAAAGTGCAACATCCCCACTGACACCTGGGAGTCCCTGGCCAAAGACCACCCTAAGTGGAGGAAGTGCATCCGGGAGGGCGCTGAGCTCCTCGAGTCTCATCACCCAGAGCATGCAGCAATCAAGGGCAGGCAGCAGAAAGAACGTGCGGCAAATCAGTCCCACCCATCCCTTCCCTCAATGATTATCTGTCCCACCTGTGACAGGGACTGTGGTTCTCATATTGGACTGTTCAGCCATCTAAGGACTCATTCTAGGAGTGGAAGCAAGTCGTCCTCGATTCCAAGGGACTGCCTATGATGATGATGATGAGTGAATCAGTGAGTGAGTGAGTGAGTGAGAGGATGAGTCGGTGAGTGAGTGAGTGAATGAAAGAGCGAGCGAGTGGGTGTGAGTGAGCGAGTGAGTAAGTGAGTGAGTGAGCGTGTGGGCGAGTGAGCATTTGGGTGAGTGAGTGAGTGGGTGAGTGAGTGGGCGGGTGAATGAGTGAGTGAATGAGTAAGTGACTGAATGAGTGAGTGAGTGAGCGTGTGGGCGAGTGAGCGTGTGGGTGTGAGTAAGTGAGTGAGTAAGTGGTGGGTGAGTGAGTGAGTGGGCATGTGGGCGAGTGAGTGAGTGAAAGTGAGTGAGTGGGTGTGTGGGCGAGTGAGTGAAAGTGAGTGAGTGAGTGAGTGCGAGTGGGCATGTGGGTGAGTGAGAGCGAGTGGGCATGTGAGTGAGTGAGTCAATGAGTAAGTGACTGAGTGAGTGAGTGAGCGTGTGGGTGTGAGTGAGTGAGTGTGTGAGTGAGTGAGTGAAAGTGAGTAGAGTGAGTGGGCGTGTGGGTGTGTGGGCGAGTAAGTGAGTGAGTGGGTGAGTGAGTGAGTGTGTGAGCCGTGGGTATGTGTGTGCCGTGTGGGTGTGTGTGCCGTGGGTATGTGTGTGCCATGTGGGTATGTGTGCCGTGGGTATGTGTGTGCTGTGTGGGTATGTGTGCCGTGGGTATGTGTGAGCCGTGTGGGTGTGTGTGCCGTGGGTATGTGTGTGCCGTGTGTGTGTGTGTGCCGTGGGTATGTGTGTGCCGTGGGTATGTGTGTGCCGTGTGGGTGTGTGAGCCATGTGGGTGTGTGTGCCGTGGGTATGTGTGTGCCGTGTGGGTATGTGTGCCGTGGGTATGTGTGTGCTGTGTGGGTATGTGTGCTGTGGGTATGTGTGTGCTGTGTGGGTATGTGTGCCGTGGGTATGTGTGTGCTGTGTGGGTGTGTGAGCCGTGTGGGTGTGTGTGCCGTGGGTATGTGTGTGCCGTGGGTATGTGTGTGCTGTGTGGGCGAGCTGCACTAACACTGTGTGTTTGTTCAGGCACAGGACATGTGTGGCAGTCTGACTCTGCAACATCACATGTTAGAACCAGTGCAGCGAATCCCTCGATACCAGCTGCTCCTGAAGGACTACCTGAGGAGGCTGCCGCCCGATTCCGCCGACAGGACCCATGCCGAGAGTAAGAGGAGAGAAGCTTGCACATTACCTGACTTACAGTTGGGCATTAGCTTCGGTTAATCCCAGTGAGAGGGTCAAATCCACAGCGAGTACATGGGCTTCCTGCAGACCGGGAGGCCGATAGTTCCATTAGCTGTAAATGGGATCAAAGGGCAACGCAGTAGGGGAATGAGGCGAGAAGGTGGGGATACAGGATAAGAACATAAGAACATAAGAACATAAGAAATAGGAGCAGGAGTTGGCCATTTGGCCCCTCGAGCCTGCTCTGCCATTCAATGAGATCATGGCTGATCTGATCATGGACTCAGCTTCACTTCCCTGCCCGCTCTCCATAACCCTTGACTCCCTTATCGCTCAAAAATCTGTCTATCACCACCTTAACTATGTTCAATGACCCAGCCTCCACAGCTCTCTGGGGCAGCAAATTCCACAGATTTACAACCCTCTGAGAGAAGAAATTTCTCCTCATCTCAGTTTTAAATGGGTGGCCCTTATTCTGAGACTATGTCCCCCAGTTTTTGTTTCCCCAGTGAGTGGAAATATCCTCTCTGCATCCACCTCATTATCTTATACATTTCAATAAGATCACCTCTCATTCTTCTGAACTCCAATGTGTATAGGCCCAACCAACTCAACCTATCCTCATAAGTCAAATCCCTTCATCTCTGGAATCAACCTCGTGAACCTTCTATGAACAGCCTCCAATGCAAGTACATCCTTGCAATTTGCAATTTACTCCATTTAAATTATAATTTGCTTTTCTATTTTTTCTGCCAAAGTGGATAACCTCACATTTTCCCACATTATACTCCATTTGCCAAATTTTTGCCCACTCACTTAGCCTGTCTATATCCTTTTGCAGATTTTTTGTGTCCTCCTCACAATTTGCTTTCCCACTCATCTTAGTATCAGCAGCAAATTTGGCTACATTACACTCGGTCCCTTCATCCAAGTCATTACTATAGATTGTAAATAGTTGAGGCCCCAGCACCGATCCCTGCGGCACCCCACTAGTCACTGTTTGCCAACCGGAAAATGACCCATTTATCCCAACTCTCTGATTTCTGTTAGTTAGCCAATCCTCGATCCGTGCTAATATATTAGCCCCAACCCCGTGAGCTTTTATCTTGTGCAGTAACCTTTCATACGGCACCTTATCGAATGCCTTCTGGAAATCCAAATACATGACATCCACTGGATACAGTGAGATGGTGGGCAAAACTGGGCCTAGGTTGTAGGGTCAGGTCTCTTCAATAAGTTACGAGATAACACGGTTTGAAGAAGAGAGACACAAAAGACTACTGTCACTGAAATTCTTCAGTTAATTAAATACCTCTTTTCTGAATCTCTTAACACAAGAATCCCTGGAGATAATCTTTGAAGCTGCGAAGCATTCAAATGCTGCAATCGCTGAACTGGTGAGTAAAAAAATTCACCAACATGACTGGCACAGTGTATCTATAACATCTCCAGCCTTAGTCTATCTCTGGATGTAACATTGCTCTATCAGTGTGTGTCACATTGCTCTATCTATCTCAGTGTATGTTACATTGCTCTATCTATCTCAGTGTGTGTTACAGTGCTCTATCTATCTCAGTGTGTGTAACATTGCTCTATCCATCTGAGTGTGTGTTACATTGCTCTATCCATCTCAGTGTGTGTGCAGCATTGCTCTATCTATCTCAGTGTGTGTAACATTGCTCTATCCATCTGAGTGTGTGTAACATTGCTCTATCTATCTCAGTGTGTGTAACATTGCTCTATCCATCTGAGTGTGTGTAACATTGCTCTATCTATCTCAGTGTGTGTAACATTGCTCTATCTATCTCAGTGTGTGTAACATTGCTCTATCTATCTCAGTGTGTGTAACATTGCTCTATCTATCTCAGTGTGTGTAACATTGCTCTATCTATCTCAGTGTGTGTAACATTGCTCTATCTATCTCAGTGTTTGTGTAACATTGCTCTATCTATCTCAGTGTGTGTAACATTGCTCTATCTCAGTGTTTGTGTAACATTGCTCTATCTATCTCAGTGTGTGTGTAACTTTGCTCTATCTATCTCAGTGTTTGTGTTACATTGCTCTATCTATCTCAGTGTGTGTAACTTGCTCTATCTATCTCAATGTGTGTTACATTGCTCTATCTATCTCAGTGTATGTTACATTGCTCTATCTATCTCAGTGTTTGTGTTACATTGCTCTATCTATCTCAGTGTTTGTGTTACATTGCTCTATCTATCTGTGTTTGTGTAACATTGCTCTATCTATCTCAGTGTTTGTGTTACATTGCTCTATCTATCTCAGTGTGTGTTACATTGCTCTATCTATCTCAGTGTTTGTGTTACATTGCTCTATCTATCTCAGTGTGTGTTACATTGCTCTATCTATCTCAGTGTTTGTGTTACATTGCTCTATCTATCTCAGTGTGTGTAACATTGCTCTATCTATCTCAGTGTTTGTGTTACATTGCTCTATCTATATCAGTGTTTGTGTTACATTGCTCTATCTATCTCAGTGTTTGTGTAACATTGCTCTATCTATCTCAGTGTTTGTGTTACATTGCTCTATCTATCTCAGTGTGTGTAACTTTGCTCTATCTATCTCAGTGTTTGTGTAACATTGCTCTATCTATCTCAGTGTGTGTTACATTGCTCTATCTATCTCAGTGTGTGTGTGTAACATTGCTTTATCTATTTGATGTCTTGTAGGAGAAGCAGGAGAAGATGTGGGAGATTTTTGAAATGCTCGGGGGAGATGAAGAACTCATCGACCCTTCGAGTGAGCTGATAAAGGAAGGCCCAATTATGAAGTTGTCCATCCGATCTAACACTGCGAAGGAGAGGCATCTGTTTCTAGTACGTGGCATATTGTTGGAGTTTTGCTCGGTGTATATCTTTGCCCTTATTCTCTCGACTTTGCTACATGATTCATGTTACCCACCTTCTCCTGTATTCCTCCCTCTTTGTTTTCTCCCCACCTTTTTGCTCCATCCCTTTTTCTTCCTCCTCTCCAGCTTTCCCTGTCCCTTTCCTTTCCTTCCCTCTATCCCTTTCTCTTCCCTTGCTCAACAATACCCTGCTCATCGATGCTTAGTTTGGATTCCGTCAGGACCACTCAGCTCCTTATTACAGCCTGGACCAAAGAGCTGAATTCCAGAGGTGAGGTGAGAGTGACTGCCCTCGACATCAAGGCAGCATTTGTTCGAGTATGACATCGAGGAGCCCTCGTAAAACTGTGGTCATCGTGGATCAGGCCAAAAACTCTCCACTGGTTGGAGTCATACCGAGCACAAAGGAAGATGGTTGTGGTTGTTGGGAGGCCAATCATCTCAGCCCCAGGACATCGCTGCAGGAGCTCTTCAGGGCAAAGAAAGTAACAACTTGCCTTTAACGTAGTAAAATGTCCCACGGTGCAGGAGCATTATGGAACAAAATTTGACACCAAGCCACATAAGGAGATATTAGGACGGATGACCAAAAGCTTGGTCAAACAGGTAGGTTATAAGGAGCATCTTTTAGGAGGAAAGAGAGTGGGCAAAGTTTAGGGAAGGAATTTCAGAGTTTGGGGCTTTGGCAGCTGAAAGCACGACCTCCAATAATGGAGCGATGGAAATCGGAGGAAGTACAAGAGACCAGAATTGGAGAAGCTCAGAGATCGCGGGGGGGTCGTGGGGCTGGGGGACATTACAAGGATACGGTGGGGGGAGGGGGGTGGGGGGGACCATGGATGGATTTGAAAACAAGGATGAGAATTTTAAAATGGAGGTGTTTGTGGACCGGGACCCCATCGAGTGCAGGATGATGGGTGAATGGGACACGGGCAGCCCAGTTTTGGATGAGCTCAAGTTTATGGAGGTGGAAGATGAGAGGCCGGACAGGAGAGCATTGGAGTAGTCAAGTCTAGAGATAACAAAGGCATGGGTGTGGGTTTCAGCAGCAGATGAGCTGAGGCAGGGGCAGAATCGGGCAATGTTACATAGGGATGGAAATCGACCGTCCTTGTGTGGTCTGGCCAATAGTGACTCCAGGCCCACCCTAACGTGGTGACTCTTAACTGCCCTCTGGACTGACCCAGCAATCCACTCAGTGAGATCGTGTGCAAATTGAGATAGGCTACCATTCATTTACTCTATTACTGTTTGATATATTTGTTTGGTAATTGAAACCAAAGACAAAACTCAGTGTGATTACATCCTGCTGCCCTCAAAAAGCACAGAAGATCCCACGAAGGATGAAAACAGGAGCTGAAATAATGTGAAGTGGGTTCTCTCCTGAATCCCTGGACAAACATTATAGAGAAAGAGTGAGACAGGGAAAGATGGAGGGCTCGAGGGTGAGAGAGTGGGGGACAGGGAGAGAAAGATGGACTGAGAGAGAGAGGGACAGGGAGAGAGAAATAGTGACAAGTAGAGAAAGAGAGACAGGAAGAGAAAGAGAGGGAGGCAGAGAGAGTGAGAGGGGAGAGAAAGGGACATGGAGAGAAAGAGAAAGACAGAGAGATAATGACAGGGAGAGAAAGAGAGGCAGGCAGAGACTGAGAGGGGAGAGGAAAAGTGACAGAGAAAAAAAGACAGGAAGAGTGACATGGAGCGAGAGACAGAGAGAGAGAGAGAGAGAGAGACAGGGAGAGAGAGAGAGAGAGAGAGAGCGATGGGGGGAGAGACAGTGACAGAGCGAGAGAGAAAGAGAGAGAGAATGTTGGAGAGAGAAAGACAAGAAAGACTAATGTGTCATTTGTAGCTCCACCTTGTGGATTACTGCTCCACCTAGTGAACTGCTGTGGTAATGCAGCCATTGCTGTTTACAATAATAAAGCATCAGGTAACAGGTCACCTGACAAGTTCCTGTGTTAAGAGCCATCTTGTGAAAGTGTGTTTGAGATATCAGAAAATATACCACATTTGGCGATGAAAGCTGTGATAATTGGAGCCCCAAGCTGAAATTTGTGGATGATTCTTGCCAAACAGAGAGACTTGGAGAGCTTCTCTGTTTCACATAACAGCTAAAATTACATGTAAATTACAAGCACACCTGGCTGAACTGAAGAGCCCAGATGGCCACGCCTATGGGAATAAAAGGGCATTTTGGAGGAGTTTCAACGTGACCGAGAGACTTTCTGAGCGTATGTGGAGCGGCTAGAAATGTTTTTCACCCGATGCAAAAAACTGTAACCGGGGGTGTTGGAATGAAAACGGGCTATTTTCCTGAAGCAGGCCCCGGGTTGTATGGAAACCTGAACAATTGGCTTGTTCCCGCCAAGCCAAAGGACACGCCACTGACGAAGATTCTAACCAAGTTAGAACAGCACTACAGTCCTGAGCCCCTGGAAATCGCTGAAAGTTATCGTTTTAGAATACGAGATCAATTAACTGACGAAAGTATCAGTGAGTACATTGTAGCATTAAAGAAGCTATCCATTCACTGTCATTTCAGAAACTTCCAGGAACAAGCATTCTGAGACCGATTTGTTTGTGGGATGAAAAATGAAGCAATCAGAAGAAAGTTTTTGACAACTCCTAACTTGATTTTTGATTTAGTTTGTCAGACTGCTATGTCAATGGAAAAGGCCAACCAGCGCGCCCGAGAATTTCAAGCCATTTCCAGCCATCAGACAACCAAGGTGAATCGCCTGCAGGTTAAAAGTAAAAGGCAGTTGGGCCCCAAGGTCCCAGCAACTGACCATGGTAACAGAACATTGAAGTCGTGCTATCGGCGCCTGGGACAACACATTGCTCAAAGTTGTCCATATATGAAGTCAGAGTGTTACTTCTGCAGGAAAACTGGGCATCTTCGAAGGTCGACTGAAGAGTAAACCAACTTTCAAGGCTATCAGTAGAAATCCCGAGAGACTACATAGCATGGAAGAAAAACAACAAGACGAAGAGATACACGTCACCAGGAGCACGAGGGTATCTAACAGCGATTTGAAAAGTATCATCATCCAAGTAGACATTGCAGGATACCCATGGAAATTGGCACTGGTGCATCCGTGAGCGTAGTATCGGAATTGCTATACCTCGACAAATTGAGTGATTTTCCATTGGAGAAATCCAAGATAGAGCAGCAAGGCTACTCAGGGGAGAAAATTCCTGCGGTAGCTCGTATCACCATACTGGTGCAATACAAGGATCAATTTCAGAGCTTTCCTCTCTTAGTAGTGGCAGGAGCCTTATTAGATAGAAATTGGTTGGGATCACTGAAGCTGGATTGGAGTGAGATTTTTCGTGTTGAAATGAGATTTGCATCGAAGGATGATGTCATCAAACAGTATCCGAAGGTGTTCTGTGAAACATGCAGTCGATCCAAGGCTTCAAAGCGAGTGTCAGGGTACAGAAGGACACTAGACCAGTTTACTGCAAGCCACGTCCTGTACCATATGCACTCAGGAGAAAGTTGAGCAAGAACTCAAAAGACTAGAGACTGAGAACATTATCTCTAAGATAGATCTATGTAATTGGGCTACAACCATTGTTGTTGTACCTAAGTCCTATGGTAAGGTAGGGTTGTGTGGTGATTACAAAGTTCTTATAGGGTAATCTCCCCAATACATTGCCAAATGTAGGAGATTTGTTCACAACACTGACAGATGGTCAGATCTTCTCAAAGTTAGATCTCACAAATGCCTACTTACAGCTTGAACTAGATGAGGAGTCCAAGTCATGCTGACTATAAATACTCATCCAGGCCTATATCAGTTTACTAGGCTACCATTTGGAGTGTCTTTCACCCCTGCCATATTCCAAGGGGTGATGAACCAGATTTTGCAAGGTAGTGAAGGGGTAGTATGTTATTTGGATGACATACTCATTTCAGCACCAAACAGGCAAATCCATAATAACATATTGAATGAAGTCCTCAAACGGCTAGAGAAGCACAGAGTATGAGTGACTGCTGGCGAGTGAGTTATTTCAAAACTCAGTGGAGTACTTAGGGTACAGAGTAGACAAAGATGGTTTATATTCAACCATGGGCAAGTTGGATGCAATTACAAATGCACCCACTCCCAAGAATGTCACTGAACTTCAATCATTTTTGGGTCTTTTGAACTATTATGGAAAGTTCCTACCAAATTTGGCTATAGTGTTACATCCACTGAATGAGCTGTTGAAAAAACAGATCCATTGGAAGTGGTCAGAAGAATGCGACACAGCATTCAAGGAGTGTAAAAGCAAATTGGTAGAGAGCACCATGTTAGTTCACTATGACGTATCTAAGGAGATCAAGCTAGCATGTGATGCCTTTCCGTATGGAGTTGGCGCAGTGATCTCTCATGTATTACATAGTGGAGAGGAGAGACCAATTGCTTATGCTTGACGCACTCTCAGTGCCAGTGAGCATAATTATGTGCTAATTGAATGAGAAGCTTTGGCATTCATTTTTGAGGTCAAGAAGTTTCACAAATGGTCGTAAGTTTACCATCGTTACAGACCATAAGCCCCTGACAGCAATCCTCCATCCAAAGTCCCCAGTTCCAACATTAGCTGCAGCCCGAATGCAGAGATGGGCTTTGATTTTGTCAGCATATACATATGACATTGAGTACAGATGATCAGCTGATCACAGTAATGCTGATGCTTTGTCTAGGTTGCCTTCCCCATCACAAGTTACACCCAATAGGGAAGAAGTGTTCTATTTTTCATACATTGATGAACTGCTAGTCACAGTTGAAGAGATTGATAGAGCAACCAAACGTGACCCAGTTATGTCAAAGGTGTATGATCACTTAGCAAAGGGCTGGCCAAACTAGGTCTAGATAAAGATAGAGAATACATCGTCAGTCAGTGTACAACATGTCAATCGGTAAGCAAGAAACCACAATCAGTACCATTACAGCCATGGAAATGGCCCCACAGGGTGTGGCAAAGGTTACATATAGATTTTGCTGAGTTAGAAGGACAACAATTCTTCATTGTGATTGATAGCCATTCGAAGTGAGTCGAGGTGTTTCCAATGTGGAAAATAACAAGTAAAACAAGACAATTTGCGAAGATTGTTTTCATCATACGGCCTCCGAGAAGAAATTGTGTCTGATAATGAACCACAATTTTGTTCAGAAGAATTTGCATAGTTCACAAGCAAAAATGGTGTGAAACATACCAAGGTTCCACCGTACCACCCTGCTTCAAATGGTGCAGCAGAACGCACAGGACAAATTGTAAAACGTGCCCTCATGAAACAAATGTTGGATCCAAATCCAAAGAAATGGCAATTGTCATTGGACCACAAATTGGCTAATTTTCTAATTTCATATCGTAATACTCCTCACACAACTACTGGTAGAACACCAGCAGAGTTGTTTCTCAAACGACAGCCATGAACCAGATTCTCATTGTTAAAACCAAACTTGGCACAGTCCGTAGAAGATAAACAATTAAGACAGAAAGAGAATCATGATCGAGGTAGAGTAAGAGAGAGGAGTGTGAAATTGAATCAGAAGGTTAGAGTGAAGAACCATCACCATAAATGGTTAAAGTGGTTACCAGGAAGAGTGGTGAAGAAATGTGCTCCTTGCACATATTTGTTCAAGATGTTTGACCATGGACAGGTTAGTTTTGTTCACATTGATCATATTTTACCTACAGGTGTGGAAGGAGATGAAAGTTGGAATGATTCGATTATTTCTGACTCATTAGTAAAGTACCAGTAGCAAATGTTACATCCAATGTACTAGAAACAAGTTCAAGAGAAAGTCAGAATTTAAGTCTGAGTCCGAGTCAGGCAGACAAATAGTCTTAAGTTGTAGAGAGTTCAAATGTAGATCAAGGACATCCCTTGGAGGAAAACTTTCCTCAGGATCAGCCTCGAATGAGTCTAAGTTCGACACCATGTTTGGAAGGTTCTGTTCAAGAGTGAAGGTATCCTCTTCGAAACAGAAAACAAGGTTAAGTTTGATTTGTAAATATGGCAAAATAAGTCCATATCTTTTGTTATGTATAACCATGCAAGTTATGTATGATGATTGTTATAATTACTTCTTCATTAAGGAGGGAGAAGTGTAATATATAGCTCCATCTAGTGGACTACTGCTCCACCTAGTGGACTACTGTGGTAATGCAGCCATTGCTGTTTACAATAATAAAGCATCAGGTGGCAGGTCACCTGACAAGTTCCTTTGTTAAGAGCCATCTTGTAAAAGTGTGTTTGTGATGTCATAGAGGATATACCAAATTATGGAGCGAGAGAGACAATGACGGAGGGAGAGAAAGAGAAACAGAGAGTGAGAAAGAATGATTGAGAGAGAGAGAGAGAGAGACAGGAAGAGAGAATGTGACAGAGAGAGAAAGTGACAATAACAACTTGTATTTATATAGTGCCTTTAACATAGTAAAACATCATAAGGCGCTTTACAGGAGTGTTATGACAAACATTTTGACACCAAGCCACATAAGGAGAAATGAGGGCAGGTGACCAAAAAGGTAGGTTTCAAGGAGCGTCTTAAAGGAGGAAAGAGAGGTAGAGAGGCAGAGAGGTTTAGCGAGGGAGTTCCAGAGCTTGGGGCCCAGGCAACAGAAGGCAGGCCACCAATCGTTGAGCGATTATAATCAGGGATACTCAAGAGGGCAGAATTAGAGGAGCGCAGACATTGGGGAGTTGTGGGGCTAGAGGAGATTAGAGGTAGGGAGGGGCGAGGCCTTCGAGGGATTTGAAAACAAGGATGGGAACTTTGAAATCGAGGCAGTGGTTAACTGGGAGCCAATGTAGGTCAGCGAGCACAGGGGTGATGGGTGAGCAGGAACTGGTGCGAGTTAGGACATGGGCTGCTGAGTTTTGGATCACTTCAAGTTTATGTAGGATAGAATGTGGGAGGCCAGCCAGGAGTGTGTTGGAATGGTCAAGTCTAGGGGTAACAAAGGCATGGATCAGGACTTCAGCAGTGGGTGAGCTGAGGCAGGGGCGGAGACGGGCCATGTTAGAGGTGGAAATAGGCGGTTTTGGTTATGCCACAGATATGTGACCGGAAGCTCATTTCAGGGTCAAATATGACACCAAGTTGCGAACAGTTTGGTTCAGCCTCAGACAAGGGTTGGGGAGCGGGATGGAGTCGGTGGCTAGGGAATGCAGTTTTTGGCGAGAACCCAAAACAGTGGCTTTGGTCTTCCCAATATTGAGTTGGAGAAAATTTGTGCTCATCCAGAACTGGATATCGAACAAGCAGTCCGACAGTTTAGAGACTGTGGAGGGGTCGAGAGAAGTGGTAGTGAGGGTATAGCTGGGTGTGATCAGCGTACATGTGGAAACTGACTCCGTGTTTTTGGATGATGTCGCCAAGGGGCGGCATACAGATGAGAAATAGGAGGGGCCAAGGATAGTGTTATGTATGTACATGCTATTTGTAGCCACCAGATGTTGTCATTATTGGAGGCCATTGAGCAGCATGCACATGGTGCTGCTCTGGTATAAAAGGCCAGCCATTTTGTGAGTCAGGCACTTTGGGCCATAATAAAGCAGAGCCAAGGTTGCATCTTGTTCAGTTAAACAGTACTCAGTTTGAACCTTTATTGCATACATAACATTTGGCCACGAGAATACAAGAAGCTTTGTTTGCAAAATGAGTACGATTGTATTTTTAGAGCGATTCGGGGAGGGAGAAGATTGGGCAGACTTTGTGAGTCATTTGAACCAGTACTTCATGACCAACAAAATCAAGGGGGTCGACGATGCAGATTGGCGCCGGACCGTGTTCCTCACTGTGTGCGGTTCAAAGATCTACGGTCTGATAAAGAATCTACTCATACCTAGTGATCCAACAGAGAAAACGTACGAGGAGTTGTGTACATTGGTACGGGAGCACCTCAAGCCAGACGACGGCATCATCATCTCGAGATACAGGTTTTATACACACGTTCGATTGGAGGGCCAGAGCGTGGCTGAATTCGTTGCTGACTTGAGACGTCTAGCGGGACCGTGCAAGTTCGGGACGGTGTTGGCAGACATGCTGCAGGACTTCTTTGTTATCGGTATCAACCACGAGGTGATCCTGCGCAAACTTCTGGCGGTGGAGGAGTTGGATTTAAAAAGGGCCATCCAGATCTCTCCATCATGTGTGATGACGGACAGGAGTCTAAAGCAAATAGCAGTGAAGAACTGAACCTCGGCAAGTACTGTAAATGCGATTGATTCGGCGTTTGGCAGAGCGGCACATGGCAGGGCCAATCCGGCTGTGATCGTGAATGATTCGGCTTTCGGCAGAGCGACACATCACGTGGAGGATGAGAGTCAGACTAGCGCGGACCCGAATACGCAATCTGAGATGCCAGAGGAGGAAGTGCATGGACTGTACTTTTTCATAACCAAGAGTAAACTAATTTTGATTAACGTGAAATTTAACGGGATACCGGTATTGATGGAACTGGACACAGGAGCGAGTCAATCGATCATGAACGAGAAGGCATTTAATAAGCTGTGGGATACTAAGACTGAGAGGCCCAGGTTGAGCCCTGTTAACATCAAGCTGCACACATACACCAAAGAACTGATAAAGGTGATTGGTAGTGCACAAATTATGTGTCGTAATGTATACCGGTGCGGTTCACGAGTTACCGCAGGTACTGGTTGGAGAAAATCAGATGCGACTGGAATGACATAAAAGCGTTGTCGTTGGAGGAAGATACATGTGCCCAAGTATTGCACAAGTTCCCCTCGCTGTTCGAACCGGGTATCGGCAACTTCACGGGAGCCAAGGTGCAGATCCACATGGACTCAGATGCAAGACCCGTCCATCATAAAGCTCGGGCAGTGCCGTATATGATGAGGAAGAAGGTCGAAATTGAACTGGACAGACTTCAGCGTGAAGGGATCATATCACCGGATGAATTTAATGAATGGGCCAGCCCTATTGTTCCTATGTTGAAAAGTGATGGCACAGTCAGAATCTGTGGAGACTACAAGGCTACCATCAACAGGATTTCGAAACAAGATCAGTACCCGTTACCGAAGGCTGATGACTTGTTTGCGACACTAGCAGAGGGAAGTCGTTCACAAAACTGGACTTGACATCGGCCTATATGACGCAGGAGTTGGTCGAGGCGTCGAAGAGACTTACGTGCATTAACATGCACAAAGGACTGTTTATTGACCACAGATGCCCGTTTGGAATTCGCTCGGCTGCAGCAATATTCCAGAGGAATATGGAAAGTCTACTAAAGTCCGTTCCCAGAATCGTCGTATTCCAAGATGACACCCTGATCACCTGTCGTGACTCGAAGGAACATCTGAACAACCTGGAAGAGGTTCTATTGCATTTGGCAGAGTGGGACTCAGACTTAAACGCTCGAAGTGCATCTTCATGGCACCGGAGGCCGAATTCCTCAGGAGGAAAATCGCCGCTGATGGCATCAGACCTACTGACGTGAAAACCAAAGCCATCAAGAATGCACCCAAGCTGCAGAACGTGACGGAGCTGCATTCGTTCCTGGGTCTACTCAACTACTTTGGTAACTTCCTACCTAAATTGAGCTCCTTACTTGAACCACTGCACATGCTATTGAGAAAAGGCAACAACTGGGTATGGGGCACATTGCAAGAAAGAGCTTTCGAGAAAGCCACCAATCTGCTTTGCTCGAACAAGCTGCTGGTACATTATGACCCATGTAAATGTTTAGTATTGGCCTGTGACGCCTCGTCATATGGAATTGGTTGCGTGTTACAACAAGCCAATGAGTCGGGGAAACTACAACCTGTCGGGTATGCATCCAAAAGTTTGTCTAAAGCAGAAAGAGCCTACAGCATGGTAGAAAAAGAAGCTTTAGCGTGTGTGTACGGTGTTAAAAAGATGCATCAATATCTGTTCGGTCTGAGGTTCGAATTAGAGACCGATCACAAGCCGCTCATTTTGTTGTTTTCCGAGATCAAAGATATCAATACCAACGCTTCATCCTACATCCAAAGGTGGGCGCTGACATTATCTGCCCATGATTATGTCATTCGCCACAGACCTGGCACAGAGAATTGTGCCGATGCTTTGAGCCGGTTGCCGATGCCCACACTGGAGGTGCAAACACCACAACCGGCAGATTTAATGTTAATCATGGATGCTTTTGAGAGTGAAGGTACCCCTGTCACGGCTCAACAAGTTAAGACCTGGACCAGCCAGCACACGATATTATCGGTGATAAAGGGTTGCATCCTCAAAGGAGATTGGTCTACCATACTTAAGCGAATGTGCGAGGAGGCCAAACCGTACATTCGTCGCAAGGACGAATTGTCTATTCAAGCAGATTGCATATTATGGGGCAATCGAGTTGTAATGCCTAAAAAAGGGAGAGAGAACTTTGTGCGTGAGTTACACAGCACACATCCTGGTAAAATAATGATGAAGGTCATCGCCAGGTCCCATGTATAGTGGCCAGGAATTGATTCTGAGCTGGAAGCATGTGTCCATCAGTGCAACACCTGCATGCAGCTCAGCAAAGCACCAGCGGAATCGCCGCTGAGTCTGTGGTCATGGCCATCCAAACCTTGGTCCAGGATCCATGTAGATTTTGCAGGTCCCTTCCTGGGCAAGATGTTTTTAGTGGTGGTGGATGCTTATTCGAAGTGGATGGAATGCATAGTCATGTCATCCAGTACGTCCACTGCAACCATAGAGAATCTCAATGTCATGTTCGCGACACATGGTCTGCCTGACATAGAGGTGAGCGACAATGGGTCGTGCTTCATCAGTCAGGAGTTTCAGGAGTTTGTAAAACTTAACGGCAGAAAACATGTAAGGTCAGCACCGTTCAAGCCTACGTCCAACGGGCAGGCAGAACGTGCAGTACAAATGATCAAACAAAGCATGAGGAGAGTAACCCAAGGGTCACTGCAGACCCGTTTGCATACTGCTGAGTTACAGGACAAGGCCCCACACACTCACAGCGGTCTCGCCTGCTGCACTCATGATGAAAAGAGGTCTTAAGACCAAGTCATCTCTTGTACACCCGGATTTAAGTAATCATGTTGAATACAGAAGACAGAGTCAACATGGGTATCACGATCACGTAGCTGTATCACGCGAGATTTCTGTTAATGATCGTGTATATGTGTTGAATTATGGTCAGGGTCCCAAATGGATCACTGGTACAGTCATGGCCAAGGAGGGCAACAGAGTATTTGTTATTAAGCACAAGAATGGGCAAACTTGCAGGAAACACATGGATCAAACAAAGCTGAGGCACACAGACGAGCCAGAGCAGTCGGACGAAGAAACCGTCGACGACCAACCAACCTACCAGCAGCCTTCAGTGGACTCGAGGGTCATCAGTGAACCTGGAATTTCCATCACGGACTTGCTCAATAAAAATTGCCTTACAATTCCTGACATGGCCACTGCCACCCCCAACAAGTCAGCCATGCAGCCACCAACCACAACAGACTCCGCACACTCACCCAAGGCGGGAATCGAACTGAGACGGTCAACCCGGGAGCGTAAAGCACCGGACCATCTCAACCTGTGAAAGACTGTGATAAGATCTCAGAGGAGGGTATTGTCATGTATGTACATGCTGTTGTAGCCACCAGATGGTGTCATTGTTGGAGGCCACTGAGCAGCACGCACATGGTGCTGCTCAGATATAAAATGCCAGCAATTTTATGAGTCAGGCACTTTGGACCAAAATAAAGCAGAAGCAAGGTTGTACCTTGCTTAGTTAAACAGTACTCAGTTTGTACCTTCATTGCATACATAACAGATAGATCCTTGGGGGACACCAGAGGTAACAATGCGGGGGCAGGGAGTGCAAGTGATTCTCTGGCTATAATTAGATAGTCCAGGCGAGTACAGTCACACCCAAATGGACAACGGAGGAGAGGGAGTGGAGAAGGATGATGTGGTCAACCATGTCCCAGATCAGTGTCCTCGGCCCAACCATCTTCAGTTGGTTCATTAAAGACCTTCCCTCCATCATAAGGCCAGATTCTCGCTGATGATTGCACAGTGTTCAGTTCCACTTGCAATCCCTCAGATAATGAAACCTGTGCCCGTATGCAGCAAGCTCTGGACATCATCCAGGCAATGTTTTGGGGTGGGTTGAGTAGGGAAGAGGATGCGATGGGAGGGAGGGATCAATAGGCGGGGAGCAGGGGGGGGGGGGGGGGGGGGGGGGATTGATTGGATAAGGGCCAAGCTTCCGCCTCGTCTCTCACCCTCTCCCCCGCCTCTCTCTCTCCCCCCCCCCCTCTCTCTCCCCCACCTCTCTCTCTCTCTCCTCCCCTCTCTCTCTCTCTCTCTCCTCTCTCTCTCTCTCTCTCTCTCCTCTCTCTCTCACTCTCTCTCTCTCTCTTCTCTCTCCTCTCCCCACTCTCTCTCTCTCTCTCTCTCTCTATCCTCCCCACTCTCTCTATCTCTCCCTCCTCCCCACTCTCTCCTCCCCACTCTCTCCCCGCACTCTCCCTCCCCACTCTCTCCATCTCTCCCTCTCTCTCCTCACTCTCTCCCTCTCTCCCACACTCTTCCCCCCCCCCACTTCCTCTCTCCCTCCCCCCTCCCTCTCTCTCCTCTCCCTCACTCTCTCTCCCCCCCTCTCTCTCTCTCTCTCCTCCCTCCCTCTCTCTCTCTCTCTCTCTCCTCCCTCCCTCTCCCTCTCTCTCTCTCCCTCTCTCCCCCATCTCTCTCTCTCCCCCCATCTCTCTCTCTCCCCACTCACTCTCTCTATCTATCTCCCCACTCTCTCTCTCACTCTCTCCCCCCTCTCCCCCTCCCCTCCCTCTCTCTCTCTCTCTCCTCCCTCCCTCTCTCTCTCTCTCTCCACCCTCTCTCTCTCTCTCCCCCCTCTCTCCCCTCTCTCTCTCTCCCCCCCGCATCTCTCTCTCCCCCCATCTCTCTCTCTTTCTCTCTCTCCTCCCCACTCTCTCTCCCTCTCTCTCTACTCCCACTCTCTCACCCTACTCCCCACTCTCTCTCTCTTCCCCACTCTCACTCTCTCTCCTCCCCTCTCTCTCTCTCTCCTCCCCACTCTCTCTCTCTCTCTATCCTCCCCACTCTATCTCTCTCCTCCCCACTCTCTCTCTCTCTCTCTCCCTGCACTCTCCCTCCCCGCACTCTCCCTCCCCACTCTCTCTATCTCCCCACTCTCTCTCCCCTCTCTCTCTCTCGCTCCCCCCTCTCTCTCTCCTCTCCCTCTCTCCCCCCTCTCTCTCTCTCCCACTCTCGCTCTCTCTCCCCTCCCTCCCTCTCCTCCTCCTCTCTCTCCCTCTCCCCCTCCCTCTCCCCCCCATCTCTCTCTCCTCCCCACTCTCTCTCCCTCCCACTCTCTCTCTCTCACTCTCTCCTCCCTCTCCCTCTCTCTCTACCCCCTCCCTCTCTCTCTCCCTCCCTCTCTCTCTCTTCCCCCTCCCTCTCTCTCTCCCCCTCTCCCACTCTCTCCCCCCTCTCTCTCACTCCCCCTCTCTCTCGCCCTCTCTCTCTCTCCTCCTCTCTCTCCTCCCCACTCTCTCTCTCTCTCTCTCCTCCCCTCTCTCCTCCTCTCTCGCCCCCTCTCTCTCTCTCCTCCTCCCTCTCTCTCTCCCCCCCTCTCTCCCCCATCTCTCTCTCTCCATCTCTCTCTCTTTCTCTCACCTCCCCACTCTCTCTCTCTCTCTCTCTACTCCCCACTCTCTCTCCCTCTCTCTCTCTCTTCCACACACTCTCTCCCTCTCTCTCTACTCCCCACTCTCTCTCCCTCTCTCTCTCTCCCTACTCCCCACTCTCTCTCCTCCCCTCTCTCTCCCTCCTCCCCACTCTCTCTCTCTCTATCTCTATCCTCCCCACTCTCTCCTCCCCACTCTCTCTATCTCTCTCCTCCCCACTCTCTCTCTCTCTCGCTCCCCGCACTCTCTCCGCACTCTCCCTCCCCACTCTCTCTCTCTCTCTCTCTCTCTCTCTCTACTCCCCACTCTCTCTCCCTCTCTCTCTCTCTTCCACACACTCTCTCCCTCTCTCTCTACTCCCCACTCTCTCTCCCTCTCTCTCTCTCCCTACTCCCC